>NC_056728.1:844876843-845084343 GCF_019279795.1 Protopterus annectens | reverse complement strand
TTTATACCTGCTTCAACAGCATACTATTGCCTTAGTCATTATGACACCGACACTTCACTCCGGTTAACTTGCAATCGGTATTTAGCACATTATACAGCGGACAGATGTCACAATATGTTCATGTACGGAGTACCGATGGTAAGTGGGATGTGATACAGTGTCATTTGACCTGTTCCTCGTCTGCACAGCCTATTATTCCAGCTAATGTATTTGTTTGTCTGTGCACATTCATATTATTTATGTCAATAAATGGAGTGCATGTGTTACAGAAAATTTACTTCAACATATTGTTGTCTGCATGTGCGTATGCATATATACCTATTACGTACTAGCTGACCTACACGGGCCGGTCCATTGGAACAGGCACAACCAACCCTGTCACTCCTGGATCCATAATCGCAAAGCCATAGTTTCTCCACCCCACCCGTGTTGAGTTTCCATGCATAACAGCCATTATCCACCTGATAGCGCAGCCACGACACACCTTTACACATTGCCCTCTCCAGAGCGTTTGGGGCCCTACACACATTTTGTACTGCCTCGTGTATTCACAGGGTCTCCCGCCATTTATATTTGCACATATGTGCCTTTCCTGGTGTTATGGATTATGGCCTTTTGCGGGTTACAAGTGTAGGTTGCCACAACATGAACTACATTCTGTCTGTGTGTAATGTAGACGTAGCAGTTCAACGATGTTATGCCCACTGGTAGAACCCTGCCTCTGGTGTGAATAGCGGTGCTCTGCTCACTCTTGGGCAACTTTATCTGACATACGCTGCAAGCACTATATAATACCTTACTTGCTCTAGATTCCCTTCATAACCCTTTTGTATGATTTATTCTTACGGCGTTCATTCTTATAATATACATATATATATATATATATATATATATATATATATAAAGATATATATATATATATATATTTCATGTCTGTGGATATATATCTACACACACACACACACACACACACACACACACATATATATATATATATATATATATATCTATATGTATGTGTGTGTGTGTGTGTGTGTGTGTGTGTGTGTGTCTGTGTGTGTGTGTGTGTCTGTGTATATATATATATATATATATATATATATATGTATATATATATATATATATATATATATATGTATATAAGTTACATCTGTACATAAAAAAACATAACATTTGCTATGCTGGGAGCTGCTCACACCCGCGCAGGTGCACTCGCATATGCTTACTGTGAGTTACATATGTTTACTGCCACTTCTTTGTGCTTACGTGTGCCTTATTCATTACGACAGTACCACTTTGATTGAAGGAATCCAGTTAATGGCCCCATGCGAAACACACGTTCACCTTTACATGTTTAAATGTTGGCTTTACAGCACAGAGGCATTCATTCCACAAGAAAATGATATGTGCTATAGTCGTACTTGAACCGGGAATGCCTTTACGTTAGGCGGATGCTCTAACCACTACACTATTGGTGTTCTGCTTCATTTATATGTATACCCATGGTTCATAGCTACTCTAACATATGCCTCAACACTTCACTTACACAGCAGGCATCCATTGTCCTGCTGGGAAAACTGCAGTACTACACATGCGGCATTCCCTATTCCCTACTGCTCTGGACCCATGCTGCATGTTTACTCACTCCAAGAATATTCAGAACTTCAAAGCTTATAGTCCTGGCACATACGTGTGTTTGATTGTCAGAGTCTTCATGTGGTCATCTGAGTTTAGGCTTGTCCGACTGGAGACCGGAACTGCCCTGCACCTGTTTAAAAGTCAGAATTAGCATGAGGACAGAGTTAGTCCCAATGTTAATATTCTACCTGTGTTTACAGATGCAGGGGTTTGGACACCTCTAACCAGATTACTATGTCGGCACTACATAATATGGGGTGGGGGGTTCCACTGGTGTTTCCCCTTCACATTCGTTATGAATGCTTTATTGTGACCATGTTCATTCATTCATATATATATATATATATATATATATATATATATATATATATATATATATATATAGATGTCTGTACATACACATACATATACACCTACATACCTATTTACATTTCCCATACAGCTGAATGTCCATCACATAAAATTTAACGGCCCTTACATGACTTGGACCCAGAAACAGACACACATTAGTCACCAGTTTAACCACTGCACCATCCGTGGTACATTCTGCATGGATGGCAGTTAGGATATATGACTTCACTACAGGTATTCAGCAGTACTGGCAACAAATGTGACAGTTGGTTGGTGTAAATATGTGTACGGACCTCTCATTCCCTTCACATTCATTACGAATGCTTTGTTGTGACCATGTTCATTCATTCATATATATATATATATATATATATATATATATATATATATATATATCTGTCTGTACATAAACATACATATACACCTACATACCTTTTTACATTTCCCATACAGTTGAATGTTCACCGCGCATCCCCGCTGCCTTTACCTCCCTATATCCGAAGGATATTATTCTGGCCATCACATAAAATCTAACGGCCCTTACATGGCTTGGACCCAGAAACAAACACACATTAGTCACCGGTTTAACCACTACACCATCCGTGGTACATTCCGCATGGATGGCAGTTAGTATATATGACTTCGCTACAGGTATTCAACAGTACTGGCAACAAATGTGACAGTTGGTTGGTGTACATATGTGTACGGACCTCTCAACTACTCAGGGACTAATTTCAACAGTGACAGGGACAAGGCAAGGACAAATCAGGGACAATCACAGACACTTTTACAATATTAGTACTATTGACTTGAAACGTGTTGACAGATTCAGAGCATATGTATTAATACTTATTTTCTGAAGTTAAAAGCGTCTATTACTCTTAATTATTGTCATTATTCATTCAAGTGTCATTCAACACCTTTCCTCCGAAGGTCACTGGTTTTAGGAGGGATTAACAGGCTGGTCAGGTATTGTGCTAATGCTCTGACCATTGGTAGGGTTGCCACATTTTCATATGTCCAGGATGGGATATATTCGGGACACACCAGATTTTTCAGGCCAACACATACCCACGGTCAGTACAGGGTTTAGAACTTTAATTATTTTCCTAGATGAAAGCTTATTCTTGTAGCAGTTTAGTTGCTTATTCTGTTTCTTGTAAGATTTACGTATTTTACATACAGACGTAACTGTTTTAGGCAACTGTTACATGAAATATGGTACATAGTTATTTCCTACAATCACAGGACATTTGCCATTGTATCATTCTTGGTCAGGACATACCTATCCAAACAGGGACTGTCTCTCCCAAAGTGGGACAGGAGGTACCCTGCTTATGTCAGCACCTTAATCACCCTATATCCAACTGCCACTAAGCGAATGTGTAAAGTATATTTTCTCGATAATTCATGTGGGGAGCCGTGCATCACGGTCAGGTGTTTAATCCTGGGTAGTAGGTTCTGCATGACCGGCTGGAGGCTGAGCAGTCTCGTGAACCACTACTGCACATACAACTTGTGTCCAGATGTCTACAGGACTGGACATCATGTGGTGATACCAAGTCTGATGTTTACACAGGATACTTATCCCATGAGGGATATCCAAAAATTGAACAAGCCAATAATCTTCGATTTTTTTGGAATTACGAAAATGTGATAGGGTTTTACATGCAAGGGATACATAGTTTGCAATCCTGATACTGCCTACTAGCTATGAGTAGTGGTCACTATGTGCAGATATGACTGCGTCAAGCTAGCAGCCCGAGTATGGCTGGATTTGGTGGATGTTCAGGAATGGGGGGTGGGTTGTGTGCTGTAGAGGGGATGATGGGTATTCAATTATGCATCCAGGTGTGTTGTAATTGGATGGCTCAGTTCCGTCCAGACCATTATGTGGGTATGTGCTGATGATGTTTCTGTACAGGTGTATCGCACATTTTAATATTCATATGTTTGTGTGATTGTGTTCTACAGTATGGCCTGTCAGGTTGTATTGCGGATGTGTATGTTTGTTCTTTGTGTTTTTTTCTGATTCACCCACTGCTCCCTCATACACCTCCAGTTCACCTATTGTGCATCCAACACAGTCTCCCCTTTGCAGATTATTACATTACCCCCCCCACACACCCATATTCCACACACACTCCATCCATCCCTTCTCTGGTTGATGGCTCATGCCACGGTCAAGGGAACACATTGCATACACTACATATGTCAGGTACCTGCATTGCTGTGAGGACTACCCTAGCATGTTTCACTTTCCACATGCTGTGCATCATGCACATCGGTACACGCAAATACTTATCTTTCATGACATGGTAGGTAGACCCGGGTAATACCCGTTCATCTTTGACCCATCCTGACAAGGATGGCTTGGACCGCAAAAGGGCAGATTTTGGCCGAATGCTCTGACCATTGGTAGGGTTGCCACCTTTTCACATGGCCAGGATGGGATATATTCAGGACACACATCAGATTTTACAGGCCAACACATACCCACGGTCAGTACAATGGACAGTACTTTTGTTTTATGCCTAAATGTAAGCTTATTGTTGTAGCAGTTTAGATGCTTCTTCTGTTTCGTTTACTTGCTTATTCTATTTCTTGTAACATGTAGGTACGTTACATACAGAAATAACTATTGTATGTGACTATTACATGAGATGTGGGACATAATTATGTCATATGGTCGCAGAATATTTTACATTTGTAATGGTTTTGGTATGGACACAACCGCCCAGATGGGTAGTGTCCCTCACAATGTGGGACAGGTGGTAACCCTGACCATTGGTCTAGACTTAGCTATTGGCGGCACGCTAACACGATGTGTTTCACTTCCACTTGGTATAACTATCAACACTGCATTAGAATACGGGCATGGGTTCTAAATGTCATTTGTTCAAGGGATGGGGACACAGTATTCGGCTATGTGCATTTGTGTTTGCTTCTTATTTTTGTGTTCGCAAGAACTGTCTTGCATGCTTTGCATACATTTCAGATACCACTGACACTGACAGGTGTGATTACTATTGCAGGCAGGCTGTAATATTCAGCATTTTAGGTTGCACGTAAACAGCCAACATGTCCACGCCTCCGTGCAGCGCTTCGACACACCCCATGCACTTGCGCACATTTCCTATGCACGTGGATGTGGCGGCAGCACGCCTTCATTAATATGCATATGGCGCTACTGCGCCATCTGCACGCCACATGGTCAGCGCAAGCCTATCGCCGGCCTTGCGCCGAGCTTTATGAATCCTGGGGACGGTAGTCTTTTGTTTGAAAAACAAGAAGTTATGTACTCACCATAACGTTCGATATATGTAGTCCATCTCGCCTCACATTCTTACCCGTGGGTTCGGAGCCGAATATCGGCTCCGACTCGGCCAAACTTTTCTAGCTCGAAGTCTTCTATTGGCTGGACTAAGAAGGTATCCCATGTTGCACTGCTCCCTATACCCAGATCTTAGTTTGCTGCAAACACCACACTCATACCTCATGCATAACAACATCCAAGAAAAAGGAATAAACCAAAGGTGTAGGGAGCTCTAAAAACCAGCCCTAACCTCCAGATCCTCCAGGAAGGGGGAAGGTGGGATGGTAAGTAAGAATGTGAGGCGAGATGGACTACATACATCGAACATTATGGTGAGTACATAACGTCTTGATGTTATGTAGTCCAATCTCTCCTACATTCTTACCTGTGGGACAGCGTCCCCAGCACCTACATCCTGGGTGGCTCAGAGGAAGATACTCCTGATTACTGTGGAACCAAAGGAAGACCTGCCCCTAGATACCACATCCAGCTTGTAATGAGTAACAAAGGTATGTGGAGAAGCCCAGGTAGCTGCAGCACAAATATCATCCATAGATAATCTGGCCTGATAAGCTGTAGAAGTAGATACAGCCCGAGTAGAGTGAGCCTTGACTGGAAACGGCAGGTCTTTACCCCCTGAGGAATAAGTGAAAGAGATGCAATTTGATATCCATCTGGATAGGGTGATCTTGGAGACAGGGGACCCAATTCTGTTTTCCGAAAAAGAGACAAACAGTTGATCAGATTTTCGGATATCTTTGGTTCTGTACAGATAGAAACATAACTGCCTGTGTACATCCAATTGATGAAATCTTAATTCTGCCTTGTTTGAAAAATGGGGAAAGAACACTGGCAACTCAATAGATTGATTAAGATTAGATACGGATGCCACTTTAGGAAGAAAAGAAGGGTTTGGTCTAAGAAACCCTGTCTTTATGAAAGATCAAGTATGGAGGTTTAATAGAAAGAGCCTGAATTTCTGAAACACGTCTAGCTGATGTGATGACTATTAAAAAGGCAGTTTTCCAGGTCAAGAATTTTAAGTCACAGGTAGCTGCAGGCTCAAAGGGTGGAGAAGTAAGGGCTTGCAGAACAAAATTTAGATCCCAGGGCATGATAGGTTCTGAAACAGGAGGACAGAGTAACTGGGTGCCTTTCAGGAAATCCTTACAGAGTCTGTGAGCCATTAGACTAGGCTCATTAGCAACATGAAAGTTAGAAATTGCTGCCAATTAAACTTTAATGGTAGTGGACGCTGAGCCCTGCTGAAAAAGCATAGACAAAAACTCCAAGACAGAGGCAACTGGAGCTGTGTAAGGGTCAATTCCTTGAGTACGAGCCCAAATAAAAAACCTCTTCCATTTGCTGGAATAAATCTTCCTAGTAGACAGCTTATGAGAGGAAGATAAAATATGAACTACCTCTGGTGAAAAATAATGTAGCCTAACTAACGACGGAAGTAGAGTAGCCAGGCTCTCAACTGGAGGGTCCGCAGAGAGGGGTGGAACTGTCCCGACATGTGTGTCAGTAAGTCTGGTTGAGGGTCCAGAGTCCAAGGTGTGTCCACAATGTAGGGATGGAGAAAGGGAAACCAGACTTGATGAGGCCAGTGTGGAGCAATCAGAATCATTCTGCTTCCCAAGGCTATAGATTTCTGAATCACTTTTGATAGCAAGGGAAATGGAGGGAAAGCATAAAGCAGACCAGAGGACCAATCGTGGACTAGAGCATCCCTGGGCGACTCCCCCTGTGGGGGGATCAGCGTGAAGTAGCTGCTGCATTTGGCATTGAGGGGGCTGGCAAAAAGGTCACAGCAAGGGGGACCCCATCTGCTGAAGATTCGTTCTGCCACTAGACGAATCAGGGACCAATCATAAGGCATCAGAATAGCTCTGCTTAGCCTGTCTGCTATCACATTGGACTTCCCCGGAATGTGCGTTGCCACCAGAAACCGTTGGGAAGATACTGCCCACTGCCACACTCGCATGGCCTCTCTGCCCAAGGGATATGATCTGGTTCCTCCCTGTTTGTTCAGATACCACACCACTGACAAATTGTCCGAATGTATTGCAATAGTCCCGAGAGGCAGAAAGCTCTGAAGTGCCTGAAACACAAGTAGCACCACTCTCATCTCTAGGACATTGATATGCAGATGTATCTCGCGATCTTGCCGCGTGCCTTGGACTGTCCTGCCGAGATAATGCCCCCCCACCCCATTTGGGAGGCATCCGTGGTCACTGTGGCAACCGGGGGAAGTGGAACAAAGGGTTTCCCCTTGTCCAGATTGCTGGTGCAAAGCCACCAACTGAGATCCTGTTTGCATCTGTCCATGAGAAAAATAGTGTGGGAAAGTGGAAGTTTCTGGAGAGACCATTGAGCGAAGAGGAGCCATTGAAGGAGCCTCATGTGCAGTCTTATTAGAGGGACTAACATGATTGTTGCTGCCACGGTCCCCAGCAGCTGGAGAACCCATCTTGCCTTCGCTTTCTTCAGGGGTAGCAGGGTGTGCACTTGTTGCTGTAAGACTCTGATTCTTTCCTGCGGTAGAAAGGCTCGCATTTGAATGGTGTCTAGCTCTGCACCTATAAAAATGACACGCTGTGAGGGCAACAAGGCAGATTTTTCCCAGTTCAATGTTATGCCTAACTGTTGACAGAGAGTGATGGTAGCATCCCTGGTTTGGATTAGTAGATGCCTGGTGGGGGTGGTGAGGAGCCAGTCATCCAGATATAGAAACACTTGGAATCCTTGATGTCTCAAGTGAGCTGTCACCACCACCATACACTTGGTGAACACCCTGGGGGCTGTGGTGAGACCAAAGGGCAGGGCTCAAAACTGAAAATGACTGGCTCCCAGCCAGAAGCGTAGGTGACTCCTGGATGCCCTGCCCATTTTGATGTGGTAGTAAGCATCCTTGAGGTCTATGGAGCACATCCATACTTCCTTTCCCAACAATGGGAGAATTGACTGTAGAGTGACCATATGGAACTTGGACTTTTGTATGTAGTTGTTTAGTTGACTAAGATCTAATATGGGTCTCAGGTCCCCTGTTCTTTTCGGCACCAAAAAGAATCGTGAGTAAGTCCCTAATCCAATCTGGTCTGAGGGGACATGCTGGATGGCTCCTTTCTCTAGCAGCTTTGAAACCTCTGCGTGATCCCTTTGACTGGGTGGAACATCCGGGATTTTTCTGACTGGATGGGGATCTGACGAGAAGGGGATGACATAACCTCCGGAAATTATTCGTAATACCCATCGGTCCTGGGTGATGCTTTGCCAGGCTTCTGGGTATAACGATATTCTGCCCCTGACTGGCCCCGGAAAAGCACAGTCGGGTATCCCATCAGGAACGATGGTAGGTAGAGCCGCGAAAGGAATCGCGGTCTCCCGAATTGCGGGGGCCCCCTCTGCCTCTAGGGCGGCATCTCCCTGAATAACCTCCCCCTCCTCTGCCTCTGGAGGGGGGCTCATCCTGTGCACCGGGAAAGAATCTCTGTGATTTTTTTGAACCACATCTCCCCCCCCCTGGGCCTTGAGGTAAGGCCTAGAGGGAAGGGAAAAATGGACCCCTACAGCAGACATAGTCTTTCCCTCTTGCTCGCACCTGGTGAGGGTGTCTTTCACCTTGGTTCCGAACAAGGAAGAATCATCAAAGGGGGCGTCAGTGAAAGAAGACTTGAAGGCCTCCACAAAATGACAAAGGCGCATCCAGGCTTGCCTCCTAAGGGCGACTCCTGAGCTTGCTGCCCTACTCGCTCCCTCGGCTGCGTATGAAATGAGCCGCATGGAGGAGTTAACAATGGAGTTGAGGGTAGAGACCTGGGCATTAACCATCTGGGCCACTGCCTCGGGAACGTTACCCATGAGAGTATCTCCTAACTCCTTGATGAGATCTCTCTGGAGCAAAGTAAAATGAGACAGGTAGTTCAGCGACCGTAAGGTAAAGGTTGCTGATGAGAGGGTATGCTTCCCGTACCGGTCCATGGTCCTAGACTCCTTGTTAGGAGGATGGATGGAGGAAAAAGTCTCAGCTACTTCCTTTTGAGTGTCCGCCGCCACCACCATGGCATCCACAGGGACCCCTTTGGACAAAAACTCCTTAACCGGGGGAGCAGACAGAAATTTATTGGGTCTCCTGGGTACGGGTTCCACAAAATCAGTGTTCTCCCACACCCTCCGACAAATTAAATCCAGAAGCTCTTCGAAGGGTGGAGACACCCAGGAGGTGGAGGGCTGAGCACCAAAGGCCTTAAGGAAGGGGCTTTGGATGGCCAGTCACCTTTTTGTTTCAATATCTCCAGGATGTCGGAGAAAGAAACATCGTCAGAAGATGACTTGGGGGACCCCTCCGATTCCTTGAGGTCGGTATCTGAGGTGAGAGACTCATCCTGGGAGTCTACGTGCTTCCTCTTGCATGATTTCTTCCTGGGGGGCTTCTCAGGCAAAAACTCTGAGGGGCCCTCAGAAACTTGGGGACCACTCATGGGGGTATCCCTAGGCCTTGGGGCTCCACTGTCTACTGATAGGTGGTGATCAGAGGCTCTCACTGGAGTGGTAGGGGACAGAATGACCGACCCGCATGATGTGGCTGAAGATCTGGCCAGCACACTCCGCAGGTCCTCAAAAGCTGGGCCCCCCAAATCCGAGCACCAGCCAGCCTCCAAGATCATGACAGGAGCCGGGGTTCCACGAGCCGAGGCACTGAGAGGGAGACTCGGAACCGAAAGGTGTCCCGAGGTGTCCCCCTCGGGCCCGACCGAGGAATCCCGAGTCCCGACCCTAAGAAGAACAGGCTCCGGAGCCGACTGGGATGGAGCGGAGAACAATTTAGCCAAAACCAGTGACTGCAGGAGCCTCTGCACCACCCTATCGACATCCACATCTGAAAGTGTCTTGGAGGATTTGGAGGACAGGGAGGGAGATCTGGATCTCCTCTCAGGAGACACTGGTCTAGTACCAGGCGATCGGCTCCGAAGAGGTTCCAATATAAGTGGAGCCGACGCCGGTTCCATCAACACTGACACTTCCTGTGGCCCCGAGGACAGTGGAGCCGAGGAGGTCGAAGCTAGTATCATCACTTTCTCCGGTGGCTCTGAGGAGAGTGACGGAGCCGGAGATCTCTTTTTTGATTTAGTGGATTTTGACTTTGAGCTGGAAGCAGAATCCATGGCCTCTTCAAACGAGGGTTTTAAGATTCCCTTCAGGATTAATTTATTCCTTCTTTCTTGGAGCACCCTGGGACTAAAAGCATGGCAGAAGCTACAGGACTCCTGCAGGTACATTGCTCCCAGACAATAAACACATACTGAATGCCCATCGGTGATGGACATCTTGTAACCACACTTAGAGCACTTTTTAAAACCCGAAGGTTTGTGCTCCTTGGAATCCTTAGACATCTCGAAATAATAACCAAGCCCAACCAATGAGAGGTCACTGCCTGACTGGAAAAACACCACTACAGGCACACAAAAAAACACCACACTAAGTGCGGGAACTTAGCTGAACAAAAATCTCCACAAACTATGAACATACAAAGTCAAAGGGACACACACTAGGACGACTAGGACTAACAAACCTCTAACTAATGGTTGTTTTGCCAACTGAAGACACTAAAACCTCTAATTTAAATGGTTTTAGAAGCCAAGAACAAAAACAGAGACAAGTAAGGGGACGGACTAGGTCCTCTAACTGAAACGGGTCTAGCCCGTTGGAACAGCTAGCAGGATACCACAACAAACAGTCACACAACAATTAATCCCAAAAAAACACTAAGGAAATAGCTATTAAAATAGCTTTTGTTTTCAGCAAAATCTCTCAAGAAGAATTAGAAAAAAGGGTACTTAGCCACAGCCAACAGCGAGACCACGTCCGAGCTACACAAGTGGCAAATGAGATCTGGGGACAGGGAGCAGTGCAACATGGGATACCTTCTTAGCCCAGCCAATAGAAGACTTCGAGCTAGAAAAGATTGGCCGAGTCAGAGCCGATATTCAGCTCCGAACCCAGGGGTAAGAATGTAGGTGAGATTGGACTACATAGCATCAATTTTTTTGTCTTTAATGGGAAGTATTCCATCAACTACAGGGCATGGCAATGGGGACAGCTTTTGCCCCCATGTATGCCAATCTGACTATGGCCAAATTCGAATATGATTATATATATCCCCATATATTCTATAAATCTCATGTGCTGCTTTACCTGAAATTTATAGATGATTTAAAATGTTTGTATGATGGCCCTAAAGAAGATGATTTAAAATTTGTAGAGAACTTGCAAGTTAATAATATGGGCCTTGAGTTTGATGGCATGCAGCTAGGGACTGAGGTTAACTTCCTGGATGTTAAACATAATAAATTAGATACTGGGTTGCACAGGAAATTTGAATTGAGGGACCTGTTTCTTTATGGCAACAGCTGCCATCCTTCTCATCTTATGACAGTATTGCCCTATAATGAGTTCCTTAGGATTCATAAACTCTGTAGTAAGGATGATGTTTTTCATCAAGAGGTATTAGAAACTGAAAAAAATGTTTATTAATAGGGGATGTGATGCAAGGCTAGTGTCATGAGCTAAAAATAAAATAATGTTATTAAGATGGCCCAATGATAGGAATCACATAGAAAAATATAATAATAATAATAATATTGGTCATCACATGTATTTTAGACATATAAATGTTGAAAATTTGAATTGTAGAACATCTGGAAATGTTTATTTTGTCACAACTTATAATGTTATCAGTCATAAAATTGTAGGTATTGTTAAACAATTTTGGCCTATGATTCTTAGGGATAGTGACTTAAGTATGATTCTGCCAAACATGTTATAGCCTCCTATAAGAGGGTTAGGAATTTAAGAGACATGGTAGTACATAATTATTTTGAGTTACCTATTGCTAATTTGGATAGAGAAATTATTCCTGTTATAGGTACTGTCCCTTGCAAGAAGTGTTCTATATGTAAATATAGTGCTAATTCTTTTACAAACATTAATTGATGTCCTTTTACTAGTAGGAAGAATTTTGATTGTAATACTGCAGGTGTTGTTTATGCTTTGAAATGTGGATGTAATAAGTTTTATGTTGGGGAAACTATTAGAAGTTTTAAAGTATGTTTCCAAGAACATGTGTGGGATATCAAAAATGTGAAAATGGATACCCCTTTGGGCAACCATTTTTTTGAGTTTCATAATTCCAATCCTGAAGAAATTTGTGGTTGTATCTTGGAAAAAGTGGAAATATTGATGGGGGAAAATGTAAGTTTAAAAGACAAACTTTTGAAAAAATAAACTTTGTGTATTTTAAAGTTTAACGCATTGGAACCTTTAGAGTTAAACAAAGAATGCAATTGGAAATATGTAATTTAATTAATTTATTAGTAGTGGGATGGACTGTTAAGTTTTTCTTTGATGTATGTATTTAAACTTGTTTTTTGGTAGTGTTTTTTACTCTGTGAAGGCTTGGGAGCAGAAGCGCTAAGTGCAATAAATCCTTTTACCTGCTTTTCATCTGTGAATTGTGGCTGTTGCCATCAGTGGTATTATATATTCTACTTCCTTTTGGTGGTATTGGCACTAGAACAGATGAAGCCCTATAGGGGCTGTGTGGGGCTAAGTATCTTACCACTATTGATCTTACCAAGGGTTACTGGCAGGTGCCCTTAACTCCCAGTGCTAGAGAGAGAGGTCAGCCTTTGTGACTCCTTTTGGCTTGTATGAGTTCACGAAGATGCCCTTTGGGATGAAAAATGCCCCAGAAACTTTCCAGAGGCTGGTAAATCATATCCTAGCAGGAGCAGGAGACTTTGCCATTGCTTACCTAGATGATATTGCCATCTACAGACATTCCTGGCAAGAGCACCTTCAGCACATCAGGGAGGTGCTGGGCAGATTACATAGACCAGGGTTGACCATTAAGTCCAGCAAATGTCAGGTGGGTATGGGTCCCCCATCTGGGACATAGAGTGGGGAATGGTAAGATCAGGCCAGAAGCTGCAAAAGTGGAAGCCATTCAGGCATGGCCTGCCCCTGTTACCAAAAAGCAGGCGAAGGCATTCTTATGGACAGGGGGGTACTACAGAAAGTTTGTCCTCAATTATAGTACCACAGCTGCTCCCCTCACAGACCTGACAAGAAAAAAGAGGCCAGATATGGTAGTGTGGACCCCACCATGTAAGCAGGCATTCCAGAAGCTTAAAGGAGCTTTTGGAGGACCACCTGTGTTAGCCAGTCCAGATTACAGCAAATAATGTTTTGTGCAGGTGGAGGCTTCAAACCATGGGGTGTGGGCTGTACTTAGCCAGGTTTCCTCAGAGGGAGAAGAGCATCCAGTGGTATATCCCAGTCATAGGCTCCAACCTTGGGAGGAATGTTATGCAGCTGTAGAAAAGGAATGCCTACCCATAGTGTGGGCACTGCAGAAACCTCAGCCTTATCTGTATGGAAGGAAATTCACTGTAGTTACAGACCATAATGGCTTAACATGGCTACATCGAGCCATCCAACAAAATGCCAGGTTACTAAGGTGGAGCCTAGGGTTGCAAGCATATGATATGACAGTGCAGCACCACAGTGGAGTTAGCAATGCCAATGCAGATGGGCTCTCAAGACAGGGAATAGGGAAAGGTATTCTTAGATAAGCTCAACCCTCTCAAGCAACGTTTCTCAAGGGTCACTTGAAAAACTAGCTTGAGTTTTTTTTTGGGGGGGGGGGTGATATAGTGAAATATTGCCAGCCCAGCTATCTGGAATTTTGTAAATAATTCTATGCCATTTGTGAATATTGATATTATTTATATATAACTGTATGTTATGTACTAAGCTAAAATGTATCCACAGTGTAACCTGCTGGAACATAGAAGATTAACCTGCAAAACTTAAGAATAGTTGAGGTTAAGTTACTTTATAGCTGGGCCATAAACAAAAGATGTTATCTCTAAGTTCCAGTTCAGTAGTAGACACAATGTCTAGAGCTAGAAGTTTTTTGTATTGTCTTAGAGAGAAGTAGTTACTAGGTTTAAAATGTAAAAGTGTTGTATTGCATTATGACTTCATAGCAGCTACATAGTTCTAAAAAAGATCTGAGAGATACTTATTTCTCACACAGAGATGTTAAATTCTGTTAATGTCTGTTTGGCCTGGGAGCTGAAGTCAGGTGACAAAGAGTGATGTCATCCAAGCTGGCCCAGTTGTAATATTTGATATTAATTTAAGAACTCTCTCAGAGACAGCCTGTGCATTTTGTATTTTGTCTTGGACCTAGCAAGAACATCCACTCATCATCACCACCTGCACTAGCATTGCTCTGTAAGTAATCTTTTAGGGCATAGTAGCCCCTTTAGATATAGTTAGGAATATAGACTGCATTTATTTGAGACTGTTCTGCAATCTTGTTTTAAAATATGTCCTGTTATTCTGAACTCTGAAGTGACTGTGTTGATTTTACTGAGTAGTGTCTGGTTCTTTTATTATTTATTATTACATATATTTAAACCTATCTTTGTGGCTGATATTTGTAAGACATATTTAAGCTCTTAGAGTACTTGCATATGTATTTAGTGACACTGTACTGGCCACTCCTAAATACCCTTGCATGTCTTGGTCAGACTACCATTTGGATTAATAGTCACATTACACAATAGAATTGGACACCCTTAGTAGGGTTTGGTGGCAGTGGAAACTACCTTATAGTCTGGGCAGAAGGGGGCACAGCTAGTAAATCTGTGCCAGCCTTCCCCAGATGTGTGTGTGTTTGTATATAAATCAAATCTCAAAGTATGTGTGTTTTTCAGCTACTTGGGCACGGACACGAAGCACTGGTTGGACAGAGAGGATGCTAGAGGTCTTGGCTTGTCCCCTCAGATGAGATCTTAAGCCTATAGCTGTGCCAGTGGGGAGTCTTATTGGGGATCTGGAGAAAGAGGGAGAAACCAGCCCCAGACTGACTGTGATCTCTGTGTGCTCTTAAGGGAAATTGCACTTTATTGTGTGTATACTTGCCATCCTCCCATTGTGTACATCCCTCACCATTGTCAGTGGTGAGGACTGAGGCTCCTTGATTACTGGGCCAGTGCAGAGGCGTCATACAGAATCCTGAAAAATAGTGTGCCTTGAATCTTTAAGTTTCTCTTTGAGGGAGGAGATGAAAAGATAGTATCAAAAGTGAAGAATAAAAACCCACTATGCTTTTAAGATAGTAATCTATTTAACTATACACAACCACAATCAAACTGTTTATTGATTCACTTCATTAATGGTAATGTTTGCTAATGTGACCCCAGGAACATCTTCCCCAGTATTTCTAGAAAGACTGTCAAACTCAGGGGGCATGATATGGGAGTATAGCACTGGCTTTCATCTAGAAATGCTGATATTGCATTTGCAACATACCTTTCAATTTCTTTCCTCAAGAATTCTGGGCAAAGCCAAACACGATGGGGGACAAACATCCAAAGTCAGGGATAATGTTAAAATATTGTCCTAATTCATTTAAAAAGTTCATCGAATAACAGGTTTTGCATAAATCTGCACATTCTAAACAATACAAAGTATGAAACTCTAAAGTATGGCATTACTGACTGTAATCCTCAATAATTTATCACAAATTCAAACATTCTGCGAGGTACAAGGACACAAATATAAGGCAAAATCAGGGCCAAAAAGGACAGTTAAGAGATATGATTTCTGTCATTCCTGGCATGTTGAAGCACTCAGTCTGTGAAAGTTTAACTGTAGCAAGGTGTCTGTTACATTTATAACAAGCAGTTTGTTATAGTTTTAGAGTAGAAAAGTTTTTCTTTTTTTTTTTTGGTTTTAAAGGATGAAGTAATTTCTTTTTGTTTGTTTTTTTTTCTGAAACTCAGAAGGCTTGAACAGCAGATGCCAATGCTAACAGAGTGCAGTACTGGCATATGTTTATGAAATGCCAGTACAGTCAGTTAATAGTCTGGCTGCAACAAGCTTCTTGCTACATTTTCAAGTAGGAGATTTTTTTTGTTTGTTTCACAACTTATAGTTGAGTGAACACCAGTTCAAGGAGTTCAACGGTGCCAAAAGCGCTAGCTATGGTTCTGCTTCCTTATGTGTTTCCTTCAAAGCCTCTTCCCTTTCTAGCAGGACAGACAGCTTATTACAGAAGGCAACTTTGGAGCTAGAAGATATACTGCCAGGGGAAACTTTTTGTTGAGCTGAATTCTAGGAAAAAGTGATTATAACCACAAGTTATTACTCCGAAGAGACAGGAATGATTGAAGTAGCATCAAAATATATACCAACATCTTTTATTAAGTCCCTACTACCTGCAGAGTATCTCCAAAAAGCCGCTAATGAAATAGTATACCCCATCTCAATTTTAATCAATATAACTATCAATGAAGCTTATATCCCCTCCATCTGGAAAATCTCTGACATTATTCCACTTCATAAAGGGAGTAATTCCACCAAACTTTCAAATTATAGGCCCATAGCCATTCTGTCTCCCTTGGCTAAAATAATGGAAAAATGTATCCAGAAGCAATTTCTTGCCTATCTGAATCAAAATTATCTCCTAGCTACCTCCCAGCATGGATTTAGACCTTGCCATAGTACAACCTCAGCCCTTCTCTCCTTCTCTCACACAATAAATCTAAACCGTAATAACAACAAGCTCTCCTCAGCCCTCTTCCTAGACCTATCTAAGGCATCTGACATGGTAAACCATCACCTACTCCTAGACACATTAAAATCACTCTCCATAGATAAGTAAGCAATCAACTTGTTTCATTCTTACCTAAGTGACAGACAACAAGCTGTACTATGAAAGGATAGCCTATCGTCCCTTTTACCAGTCACCCTTGGAGTCCCACAGGGATCTATACTAGGTCCCCGCCTATTCTCCATATTCATTAATGACTTGTATAAAGTCATCTCAGATGCAACTTGTTTTCAGTACGCAGATGACTCCACCCTAATCTGCTCTGCCACCCCCCCCCCCACAGATCTACAATCCCTGACCCAAATCACTTTTAACAAGGGAGAAAACTGGTTAACTGGTCGCCAACTACTATTAAACCCAAATAAAACCAAACTATTACTCTTCTCCCATACTCAAAAGATCCCCTCACCTCCTCTCACCATAACATCTTATAATGGCACCATCATTTCCCCAGAACCTAGCACTAAACTACTGGGACTGATCATCGACAATAACCTTAAGTTTGATGCTCACATAGACAAAACTATTAAAACAGTTAATAAAAAACTGGGGTACTTAAACAGGATTAAACAATTCCTAACCCCATCTGCTAGAACTGTTATCGCCCGCACTCATCTGCTATCAACCCTTCTCTATGCCTCACCCATCTTCATAAACCTAAGCAAATCTAACCTCAGTAAACTTACTAGGTGCTACAATAACACTGACAGATTTGCCACAGGATCAGCTTATAGAACCCCATCACTGTCTTAACCTTCAATCACTAGACTGGCTAGAATTACCCAACCAATTGCAATATAACCAACTAATAGTTGTTCACAAAATTCTCTACCAACCAGACAGTACACCCATAGTGAAAAATATTATCACCCCTTACAGTAACCTAAAGGCCCTTCGCTCTGTCAACAAAATGCTAATACAAACTGCTAAAACCAACAACTCAGCCGGTGATTCACTATTCTCCAACTCTGCTGGAAAAACACTGGAACCTACTTCCTGCAGAACTCATCAGAGACCCCTCCTTATCCCAATTCAAAAAATCTCTTAGAAATTACCTAAAAATGCATTGGCTCTGTCCCTGTTCAAACCCTGACTAATATACTTTCAAACAAAATCTACATATGTGAACCTCATTACAAGATTAAAACTCTCTGATCCTCGAACAGTCTAAAAATCTTGTGCTTCTCCCACATAATGGAAAAAATGTTAAGCTTAAGCCTATAGTCATATGTGCTAACCATCGTACTATACATATGTTCCTTTTTAAGATGAAATCCTTAACTATTTCTTTCTCAGCCTCCAACTTCCAACCTTCCTGTGTGTACGTGAAAAAAAACATGTACCTCTATGCATATATCATTAAATATACCACAATTTTGTTCTAAAACAATGTAATAATTTATGTGAATAACATATACCTGTGTGTATAAATAGGTTTACCTTTATATCGTCGATCACACATGATCGACCGGCCACTTAATCGACTCATTTAAGTGAACCCAAACTGCGGAAAATTTTAAATGTCGAAAATATGTAGAATTTCAACATTTCCGGCCGCACCACACCTCCACACCAGTGTTACCATGGGTCAAAAAGGGGAGAGGTTTTGCCGTTCTTATTTAGAATTCAACGTTGGAGACGTTCGCATTATGGTATTCATGGAAGCTGTTTCACCCATATTGGGATTGATGATGTAAAGGTAAACCATGTAAATATCACTAAACAAGTTTGAATTATGTGATAAATTCTCTGTAACATTTTTCACTGTATTTACAACTGCTTGTACATTTGGAGCTTTTCTCCCCGGCCTCTGCTGAAAATGGACCTGTATCCAGTCTGGTCTTTCCCGGTTAACAAATGTAAAATAAAATAAATAAAAATGTATCTGTAATCGGAAACTGGGCATTTCCTATGTTATCTGCGGCATTTAGGGACAGGGGGTTGTACTTATAGTTATATACTTTACATATGTTTTGGAGAAAGAGGACATGGTCATTCCTTCAAAGAAAATAATTACAGTTGTAGATTACTGGAGGATCACCATATGCTTCAGTCTGTAAATTCAAAAATAGAATCATAGAAAAAGACTAGAAAATGGAGAGGAAATGTTTTATTCTTTATATTACAGTACGAGTACTTACTAGACCCATGTAATTTCTTGGTTTAGAATTAAGTCTGTGACTTAATTCTTACGTGAAATAAGTTTGTAGTGTATGAAACACCACAATTATGCAACAAAATTGGTGAAAAGCAGATTTTTAAGCACCCCTCAGCACTGTTAAGCAGTAGTCTTACTAGAGTATTAATACTGCTCAGTTGTCACATGAGAAGACATTACACACTTCATTCGGGCTTCCAAATTAAGTGTTTACCAGCTTCCTGATGATCTTCGTTGGTGGCTGCTTTCTTTGTGGCAGCTGTTATTGTGTTATGTCTTTCTAATTTGTAAAACAATTACCTCTACTACAATATTTTTTCTCTCTAACATTTGTAGTACATGGGAGCAGATAAAGTTCCATGCACTACAAAGAATTGTGATCACCTCTTTGCAATCTTATCCCAGGGTGCTGTGTTCTTAACATGGATATTAAGCTGCATCTCTCAAGCTTCACTTGAAGTGAATTTCTTGACATCCATGTCTTGAACACATAACATCCTGGTTATGACTGAAAACCGTTCATAATCCTTTAAATTAAGGAAATCAGTAAAAGTGGAGACAGCAAGGGTATGTCTGAAAATAGTATTACAGCAATTAAGTAGCATTTTTTTCCACATCATTTGTCATTTCAGCCAGGGCATAATAATTAATAACTAAAGAATGAAAGAAAAAAAAAAGAAACAGAGAAATAGATAGATTTCCTGAAAGGAATTACTATTTTCTGACTACTGAAAATATAGTACCAAACTTGAACCATTCCATAAATGCTGGCAAACTTGGCACAGTACCTATCAGCAGTCATAAGTTGTTTTGGAATCTATGGGAATGTTTCTATAGGAACAACAAGTTTGATGAGTTCCGATCAAGAAATAACCTGAGACTTATGTCACAAAAAATATCAGTTTCAGAGAGTAAATACTGTTGACAAGAAAATACAAACACTCTTGAGTTTACCAGAAATCACACAATGGTCTATGTTTTTCAGTACACAGTCACTGATTTTGGAGATAATTATTTAAAGCAGAGGGCACCTGGAATACAACTGTTCAAACAGAAAAATGATTATATTTTTGAAGTATTGCTTTCTTATGAAAAATATTCTTCTGAGCTGCAATGATTCAGTGAAAAGGATTTTGATGAATTGTTCTACAGCTTACTTGTGTACCTATTGCATGATATGAACATAGCCATACCATTATTCCCAACGCTCTGGGTTCAAATGCTGCAAGATCGGGCAATAACATTATAAACTAACCTTGAGACATGCAGCTTTCTTGTCTTCTCCAAAGTTGTCTTCTTTGTCCTTTTTAGCAATCCTTGACTTCTTGGAGAAAGGGGGATTTTCTTTGTTATCCTTCTGAAGTTTTGCATTCAGCTCCTGCATAAATCTATGTGAAAAGAGTACACCAGCATATTCAAAATGTTTGAAATGTGGGCATGTCATATTAACACATACTCCTATCTTGAGGGATGAGACTACAGAATAGACATGTGTCTTCCACAGTTCTTCGAGTTGTAAATGTGAATAATAATTAGGTGTATGGCAATGATGATCCATAATTAATTAAACAGTATTAGAAACAGCCTTCAAAAACCATATCAGATTGCCAAAAGAAACATCATTTTATTATTAAGTATTTAAGATAAATGATACATTTTAAGTACATTAGATCATGAGTCATTAATAACAAGAATTGGTAGCTCACATTAAATGAAATAATATAGTAAGTGGTATACATATGAGTAGCTCTAACTTTATTAAGGCCACTGGAAAATGTTTGTGGGGAGAGGGTGCATTCATGGGTGACACTTATGCACATATGCAAAATTAAAAAGTGAGAAGAGGGGTGGCAATACTTTTCTAAGACTTTATATATCAGTGCTACCTTTGTAATCTTACAAGGTTATTCTGCATCTCAGGGCTTCACTACCTCCTAACCTAATACTTAAGGTTTAATTAAACATCAGCTCTGCTACAGCTATCCAAAAGTGCTCCCCGTACTCAGATGGATATCTGATGGCTGTGCACAATGAAGACAACCTTATACATTTCATGTAATCTACAGTCTTGTCCTCAGTGACTTACAAGATCTTTATGGTAGCAATTTGAAATGTCAGGATCTGCTAGAGTGAGTCCCAAAACAAGAAGACTGAATGATTAAGAAAAATTGATTTATATATAATGTCTGAGATGGCCATTTCTCAGAATATTCTCTTTTCTCCAAGGTATGAAAATCTCAGAGTTAGTATTTATAAGTTGGGGGTGAGGGTGCTTGCTCCCCCCACATACAAAAAAGGAAATTTAAGGGAGACAATGTGTGATAGTCACTCTTCTCCTGCATTTCTAATCTTTTTTTTTTCAGCATGCCAGCACTCAGCACTGTGAGAGCCAACATATCAATACGGAGCTGATCTTTATAGGTCATTCATTATATCCTCTTTCATTGGATATGATCAGATAAGTATGATGTCAGTAGTTCACACGTCTTGAACATCTAGCTAATGTCATAATATTATATTTCAAGATAATCTCAGTACAAAACTAGCAATTGGTTGTAATACTGCATTATTAATATTTTAATTTATTCTCACTATACTCTTGTTCAGCCACTTGCTATATATTGTGTATTTTATCTTTGGGTTTGGACCATATCTGAAAATAGATTGAGCATGAATCAGTTCATTTACTTTTACCACCTATCAATAAACAAGTAAATAAAGAGCTTCTGGTTCTAGACAGAGATCTCAAGCTGTCGTACTGAAGCTTATTCTTTTAGCCTCTGGTTGGCCTTGGATATTGTTGCCATATAAAAAAGAATATTTAAACCTGATATGTGCCAACTTAGTACCATAAAACTGTCCCATCTGTGTTTTCACATGCATAATAAATCCACCAGAAAAACAAAAAATAAATGATGCACAGTACTGATTGCTCATAAATTCATTTAGCGTGTGGTTTCTGAGACTGTTTATCCCAACTGTTATGTTGGAAAATAAGAAAGAAAGTTGATTGTCCTTATGTATAGCCTTAATTCTTGCAACATAAAATCTATGTTGCTAGTGAACATATGTGCAATAGGAAAACGTCTGGCAGGTGATTGTACTGGTAAGATTTAACTCAGCAGCTAGCTTAGAACTAAATGAAGGGTTAATATTCAGAGATAGTCTGTACCAATGAAAAATAAAATAGAGGGATTCAACAAAGTCTGAAGTTCTGAAATTCTCCTGTTGATCTAACTACTACAAGGAAAACCATCTTCCAAGAGTGGTATTCTTTGCCTAACAAAACTATATTTTTAAAGTAGTGAGCCTTGGCCAGTTTTGCTAGCACACACATTGCAAGGAGGTAATGGATATCTTAATGGTGGACTCAACAAAAAAGTGCCCTTAAAAAGGCTTTAGACATCTTTAATGAGGCCAGGAAATTAGAATTAAGGTATCTGTTGTTAATCGAATATGGCAGCTGAATGGATTTTAATGGAAGAATAAGCCTCCATATAAAAAAATGTGCGCTAGCCAAAATTACAGTTCCAGTTTTAACCACCTCTCCTCTGGATAACCCCAAGTAATACCATTTAAACATAACCTGCAGCTATCACTTAGAAGTAGATCCTAAGCCCTCATTCTAGTGATAAGAAGACCATACTGATGGAGCTCAATAATATCCCAGGTTGCCTCCCAAATAACCTGAAGCATGACCTATCTGAACTTCAAGAGTCACTCCAGATAGGCTTTGTGTCACATGAACAGAGGACTGCAATGGTCATCACTCTGCACAGGGGTAGTCAATCAATGGACCCTGGGAGCTACATCTGACAAGTATCATATGCAAAGCCATAGAAAGAATTACCATGGATACAATTAATAATGACATAGTAAACTTTCAGATACTGTGTCCAGCCAAGTAAACCCAGTTTCACTTCATCAAAGATGTACAGGAAGGACTACCACAGACAAAGCCACAGCTTAAAACTCAATGTCAACAAATGCATAATTGTACCCTTTGGGAAGTTGGCCACCCTAGTAAACTACCACCTTGATAACATACTCCTAAGAGTGGACCCAGTAGTCAAATATTTGGGGATATATGTGGATAGTAACCTGCCTTTTCAACATGTGTCTGAAGTGGTAAGTAAATCACTGTATGTTGTTCAACTTATAAGCAAGGGCATTGGCATCTAGGTCGAAAGAAGTCACCATTCCTCTGTAAGTGTACTCTCATCACTCATATCACTGACTACAACGCCAACTTCAGTATGTACCTGAGTAGACACATGCAGCACCCAGAATGGCACAGAAGTTCTTCACAAAAAGAATTCACGGTGTAATCAACATGTCCAATGCAGATCACCTCAAAGTTCTATCTCTATACTTGGTTTCCTACACTGTTGAGAGATGATCTGTACCCTGGCATACAAGGCATCCTTGGGTTCTGGTCTGAAAAACCTTTTGCACATCTGCAGAACCAATAGCATCAGAACTGCTTGATCTAGGGACTTGAACCTTGCTTGCAACATAAATAGGACATGTTGGCAGGACATGCATCTTAGAGAATTCCTCTCCTCTGGAATAGACTTCCCATCCATGTGAAGCAGAGTCCCCTAACCCTACTCATGAGTAACTTGGACCAGTGGACAGGAAATCAGAAATGCATCCTAAGTCTAGCACCTATGTCTCTCATGGGCAGAGGCAGTCTATAAACCATACCCTAGCTTACATGTATCACTTAAAATAAACTCTGAGGCTCAAAAAGCATGTGGGATACATTTAGAATGTGCAGATAGGCTTTTAAGGGCCCCAGTGGTCATTAGTCTAGTATATACCTATACATGTATGAGCAATATATATATATATATATATATATATATATATATATATATATATATATATATATATATATATATATATATATATATATATATATATATATATATATATACATCTGTATGTACAGTATTATTTGTATGGAACTTCTTAAAGTGGTTAACAGGCTGTAAAGTCATCATCTGTTTTGTCATCACACTTTTGACAAAACACACAGCCGACAGGAGAACAAGATCGCACAATCTCCTGGGTTGGGAAATATGCTCTTCCCAGGATACTGTGCGATTTCAAAGTTAGTATAGATATATATATATATATATATATATATATATATATATATGTGTGTGTGTGTGTGTGTGTATGTGTGTGTCTGTGTGTGTGTGTGTGTGTGTGTGTGTGTGTGTGTGTGTGTGTGTGTGTGTGTGTGTGTGTGTGTGTGTGTAGGGAAGATGGTTGAATGATCTGCTACACCAACACCAAGAATATCAACGTTAAGATGTCAGCTTAACAAACACTGACATGTTCTGCGCATGCTTTGAGGATTACCTGGAGTGGGCTAAACCAACATCCCCTGCTTATTAAATATACTAATTCTGAGATTGCACAATCCCAGGGAAAGATAATATTCCGAAAAACAAAATCAAAAACCAAATGGCAAGTTCTAATCAATCTTTTTATAATAATAATAATAATGATAACCAACATGGACAAGGTGGGGATAACCAGTATAACCAGCATAATCAACATTCTAATTCTTCATCAGGGCAGGATTTTACCAGGGGCAAACAACGTTGTTTTCAGAACCAACGCAGGGTGAACAACAACAGGAGATAATATTTTAAATTGCATCTAGTGAATCTAATGTTATAATTACTAACACTGGAGGTGATTTTTATATTTATAATTACTTTTCTTTTTATGTGTCCAGAGAATTGGCTGACATTTTGGCAAAAGGACTAACATTTGTTCCTTCAAGAAGAATGGACATTGCAAAACTAATATGTGATTTGAAAATGTTTGTGAGGAAATTAAATGTACAGATTTTATTAGGGGTAAGTAATATGAACAACAAAATTTTTAGAATTTCTAGTTATTATCCAGCTTTACATGTTGCTTTACAAAATTTTGAAAGAGTTTGTGAATTAGATTTAAGAATGCTTTATTGTAACAACAATAATAATTGCAGTTTTCAGCATAATATGACTCTTGAAGAAAAACAGCTAGTGAATGTTTTATGTGAGTCTCAGGACAGGGTCATGAAACCTGACAAAAGAGGGGGCCTGGTATTTATGGACATAATAGATTATAATAACAAAATTCAATCTATTTTAGATTCTGAAGTCTATCAACCAGCCTCCCTAAATGAATACAATATAGCTAATCAAAGAATTAAAATTTACTTTAATGATTTATTCATTGAAGGTAAAATTGATGTTAGTATGTTTAATTATATTCAGATGTTAGCACCTATTATTCCAACTATTTTTGGTTTACCCAAATTACACAAGGGTTTAACTAATCCTTCATTCAGACCAATTGTTGATGGTAGACAATCATCAACTTATGCCTGTGCTAAAATGGTAGATAACATATTACAGAAATATGTAATGAGGGAGGAGAAGATAAGTAAAGATTCTTGGTCATTTTTGAAAAAATTGAAAAGGATTGATTGTGACATGAGTTTAAATTTTGTCACAGTGGATGTAAAGGATCTTTACACTTGTATCCCCCACGATCAAGGCATTGAATGGGTTGGACACAGAATGAGGATTTTGGGTGCATCACAAGCTGAGATTTCTTTGACTGAGGAGCTTCTTGATATAATCCTCACCAATAACCTTATCACATTTAATAAGAGTTTTTATTTACAAATCAGAGAAGTAGCGATGGGCTCCCCCTGTGGGTCAAGCTATGCGAATTTAGTTATGTCACGGTAGGAGAATACTTTTGTTTTCTTAGAGGAACAGATGTGCAGGAATATTAAATTCTATATTAGATACTTGGATGATATCTTTATGTTATTTAAAGGTAACAAAAATGAAGCTGATGAATTGATTGAATATTTTAACCATACATCTAACTTTCTAGAATTTACTAATGATTTTCAGGAAGAACAGATTTCATTTTTAGATGTGCTTGTTAAGAAAAATCGAATAAAAAGTACTTGGGAAGCAAATATATTTAGAAAATCTACTTATTCCAATACTTTCTTTCATTTTACCAGTGCTCATCCGTTTTATCAAAAGCGCTCTGTAGTGAAAGGCCAATTAGTGCGTGCTGCACGTTTGGTCACTACACAATGATTTTGCCTCAGAATGTCTTCAATTGAAAAATATGTTTGTTAGAAGAGGTTATCCTGTGGTCCTGGTAGATGGTTTGATCGAAGAAGTTAAAAATAAAAGGAATGCAGGTATATATATATATATATATATATATATATATATATATATATATATCCCCATACTGAACCACTGCGGTGGTGGTGCTGCGGTAGCGTTGTCACCTCACAGTTAGACGTTGCCCGTTCGATTCTCAGTTAGAGCGTCTTCTGTGTGGCGACATGCATGAATGTGCGTTCCTTTGCTGAAGGTTGTGCGTTAGGCCCGGCAAGCCAGTACGTAAAAATCTACTGCCAATCATTAGTTGACCAGAGTTCCGCTGTGGCGATCCCTAACCGGGAAAAGCCAAAAGACACAAACAAACTTGTGAAACAGAGTATAGCTTGTCAACTGGATGTGAATAATGTAGATTTGAATACTCCACCTAACAGCAACAAATTTGGTCTGTCCTTTATTACGAAATTTTGTGTCAAAATTGAGCAGATTAGAAACATTATTAATAAAAACTGGAGGTTACTACAAGATGATGCCAATGTTACCAGTAAGGTGGGAGATAGACCTAAGTTAGTCTATAGAAAAGGTTTGAACTTTAAAAACCTTTTTGAGAAAAATAAAATGTTTACAAGTAGATACCCTGGGATGACACAATGTGGTAATTGCCCTTATTGTAGATATGTAGAAATTGGTGCTATTGCAACAATTAACGATATTAAACTGGCCAGTAAGAAGAAATATAATTGTAACTCTAGATCAGTTGTTTGTGTGGCCAAATGTGAATTCTGTCCATCTTTCTACATTGGAAAAACTGATCATAGATTACGCGACAGGATTTATGAACATCTATATAGCATTCAAAGACAAAAGGAGGAAAATGCCTTAGCCAAATATGTTAAAACTTTTCCACATCACACTTTTAAATTTTGGGTTATACAACAAACTGAACATAGTGATAGAGGTGAACCCACTAGTTTATATTTGGAGAAGTTAGAGCTGTATTGGCAAATTAGATTATCTGCATATTATTACCTGGGGTTAAATGATAAATGCTCTTTAATGTGTTTGTTAAAATTAAAAAGTATGTTTAGAAGAAATTTATATTGATATTTAGATAGTTATTTATGTATATATATATATATTTTTTTTTCACTATATATAGTCTTGTGTATATGACTTTTAATATAAACAAATTTAGTTTCCAAGTTTAAATTTCTAGACAGACATAATATATGTGTATATATATAATTTTTATTTTTATTTTCATTTTATCTTTATTTTTATTTGGTTATGTATAGGAAGTTACTTAAGGTGTTATATGAATTAGTATATTTATGTATTAACTTGAAATAATGCTGCTCTATTTTGAACTGTTGCCCTTTTAACATTACTCATTTTAAATGTCATGCCTTTTTAAATTTTGGGTTTTTGCCATCACATGACTGTAATTATTGAGTTAAACTATTTAAGTTTGAATTTTTGAATGTTGTCTTGTCTGAAGAAGTCTAACTATTAAGCTAGACGAAAAGCGCTTAATTAAACAGTGTGAATTATATCCAAGTTCTGTATCCGGCTTTATTTGTTTTTATTTAAAAGATAATATTCCCCTATCCAGGTTTCACACAGCATCTGTCTGTATCGATCAAACAGATGTCAATATAGCTGGTCATTTGACCAAATGTTCACAAGCTAAATACACACACACATATATATATATAGTTTACTATCACATGTTTGTTCGTCTTTTAGACGAATGAACTATGTGCGAAAACCACTTCCCGGAACCGTTAGGGCAATCACCACAATGCCGAAGCTGACATGAGTGAATGGTCGCTGTTGTCAGCTCAAACATTGTGGTGCAGATCGCACTATAGTGGGGATGGAGAATGTACCCTTACCCTCACTTTAGTGCGATCTTGGAGTTTGCATATATAAGTAGGGTGGATGTGGGGGGCACAACCTCCCACATAGGGGGTGCATGGGGGCTTGCTCCCCTGCAAACAGCTGTTATTGTATGTTGTGCAGGTAGGAGCATTTCAGTGTAGTTGACATTTTCGACATTCGACTGCACTGAAATGTTCCGTTCAACATTAACATTGTTCAGTGTTCAGAGTTTAGACAAAATGATTGACTTCAACAATTGGCTAAGTTTCTGGTGTCATTCTAAAGGGATCCAGTATCTGTCTGCTTGGGATGACATGGTCGACAGACCACGATGCTTTGCCAAAGATGGCTTGCATCTGTCATTCCCGGGATTCCGGATACTGGCTAAGGCTCTTGCTGCCCCTTAGTGCCTTTTTTTAGGCAAGGTTCAAATAACAAATATACCACCATAACAGGAACAGGCAAGCAAAAACTGAGGGTAATGCTACTCAATGCTAGAAGTCTAAATCTCAAAATGCACTTACTCGAGACACTCCTTAAAATGGAGAACATCTATATCTGTGCAGTGACTGAGACCTGGTACAAGGCTCCAGAGAGCACCCCTGCACTACCAGGCTATAACTCATACCACACTTTTCAGCAATGTAACTTGAAGAAAACACTAAAGGTGTTGGTATGTCCATATTCATTAAGGATATCCACACCTCCAGGCTAGTTGCTCAGCATAATGCATCCAAGGTTATCCAAGTGCAACTAACTCTGGGCAAAACTGCAATCCAAATTGTAGCTTGCTACAGATCCCCTACCATGCCCCAGGATTCCCAATCCTCTTTTCTTGATGTACTGGAAAATATTAGGGTTCAACCAAACACCCTAATAATAGGTGACTTCAACTACCCCACCATTAACTGGGAAAACTACTTGTGTACCAACTCCTTAGCTCAATGCTTTCTGGAATTCATAAACTCCAGTGCCCTGGATCAACTTATCCACACCCCCACCGGGGGCAACAATATCCTAGACCTAGTCATTACCAACATGAGTGACCGGTGTTCCACACCTGAAGTCAACTCCTCATTGGTCCGATCTGACCATAAGCTAATCACGCTTGATATCCACATCCCGCCCCCACCCCCATTAAGGAAACCACAGTAAAAAATTTCTCCAAAGTCAACTTCATGCTTCTTAAGACAGAAGTGGTGAACTTCATGAAACCCGCGCAGATGGACAATACAGTTACAACTGCTGACTCCTACACAAATGCACTCTATAAGCACTTACACGAGTACATGGATCGTGCTATCCCAAACAGAACCAAGATGCTATCCTCCAAAAAAGGAAGCCAATCTGGTGGTCCCCTGCCATAAACAAACTGTACAACAGAAGGAAGAAACTGTTGCAAAAGAGAGTAAAATCCCATGAGTGGAGGAGCTCCCTGGTCAGCCTCAGTAAGAAGCTGAGATCCCTTATAAGAGCCTCCAAAGCTAGTTACAAAAACAAAATCACCACTAATTCCAAGGACAACCACAAAGCATTCTACAGCTATGTCAAGAATCTCGATGGCATCACCCAGATCTGCTCTGAGTTACAGCACAAAGGCAAGAAAATTACAGAACCAACTGATATTGCCAACATCCTGGCAGACAGGTTCAGTGCTAACTTTACCCCCCACTCTCACCCCCTAAAGGGCCCATATCTATACAGGAAGAATGCAGAGTCCCTGTAATCACAACTACGCACGTAAAAGCTGCACTCTCTAAAGCCAAAAACACAGCATCCATGGGAACGGACAACATCCCAGGCTGCGTTTTACATGAACTTCAGAATGAAATGGCTCCCCACTTAAGCACCATGTTCAATAATAGCCTTGCATCAGGCTTTGTGCCCATTGAATGGTGCACAGCAACAGTTATCCCACTCCACAAAGTGGGAGCCACCATTGATCCCGGGAACTATAGACCTATTAGTCTGACGAGCCTGGTCTGCAAGGCCATGGAAAGTATCATCATGGAACTCATAAACAAAGACATTGGTAACCTCCAAACTCTGGATCCCACACAGTTCGGGTTTATGAAAGGCAGATCATGCCTCTTGAACCTGATCGACTTCTTTGAGGCAGTCACCAAAGCCGTAGATGAGGGTAAGGTGGTTCACGCAGCCTATCTTGACCTCGTCAAGGCTTTCAACACCATCCCCCATTCTGGAATTATAGCTAAACTCACTAAACTAGGTATAAATCCCTACATCACAAGATGGGTTGCCAACTGGCTCACTGACAGAACCCACACTGTAAAATTTGCAGACTGCAAATCTGACCTAAAAGCAGTGACAAGTGGAGTACCACAGGGTTCTGTCCTGGGACCTCTCCTGTTTGGTATCTACTTCTCTGAAGTACAGGCTAACACAGAAGGCCTCTGGCTAACAAAGTTCACAGATGACTGCAAACTAGGAGCCATAGTCAAGTTCCCAAATGATGTGGACTTCCTAAAGAAGGGCCTCCCTGAGACAGATGCCTAGTGTCAGAGCCATGGCTTCAAGCTCAGTGCCAAAAAGTGCAGTGTCATCCCCTTTGGTAAAACTTCTGTACCCATGAACTACCACATAGGCAGCAATCTACTTAACACCAAATGCGTGATAAGAGACCTTGGGACCCAGGTGGACAGTAGTATCTCGTTTGATAGTCACATCACCAAAGTAGTCAAGAAGCCCTTCTACGTGGCACACCTCATCATAAAAGGGTTCTCATCCAGGAAAAAAGAGGTCATTGTTCCCCTCTGCTCGACACTCATTAGACCCATTACAGAGTACAATGCCTCTTTTGGAATGTACCTCACAAGACATCTGCAGCAGCTGGAAAGGCCACAGAAGTACCTCACAAAGAAGATTACTGGCCTCAAACAAATGCCCTACACTGACCGCCTCAAAAAACTCCAGCTTTACTCCGTAGCATATCGCCTACTCCAAGGTGATCTCTGCCTAATATATAAAGCTATGTCAAACCCAGATCTGTTGGACATGCTACACCTAAAAAAATCCCAATCCCTCTGAGCTACATGATCTAGGGGCCTAAACCTTGTCACCACAATAAACAGGACATGCTGGAGGGATAGATTCCTGTCCCAGAGACTTCCCATACTCTGGAACAGGCTACCCATCTATGTGAAGCAAAGTTCTTCATTAGCACTCTTCAAGAAAAATTTGGAAGAGTGGATGGGAAATAGGAAATACACCCTGGGGATCACTTCTGTGTCTCTGCTCGACAGTGGCACAGGAAAATAACTTTCTTGGGTGACATAAGCCAGGGAACCTTGTTGGCTAGGCTTATATAGGTCCTTGGGCCGATAGTCTAGTACCTACCTATGAACCTTCGGACATCTGTACTATCGAACAATGTTGATTCGAACACGAACATGTGATAGTAAACCTATATATATATATATATATATATATATATATATATATGGATTCACTTCATAACATCGAAATATCATAATACTGAAACCCAAAACACTGAAACCAAAATACTGAAACTTCAAAATCTTGAAAACTCAAAATACTGAAACTCAAAATACTGAAAACACATATTATGCATAAACTCAGCTTAAACAACATAAATCATAGCAATTTCTGCCAAATATATGCAGGGGGGCAAGCCCCCCTGCACCCCACACCCCCTGCTAATTAAATATATCAACTCCAAGGTTGCACATAGTGTAGTTAAGTGCAATCTTAGAGTAGATATATATAATTAGCAGGGGTGAAGCAGCCCCACGTGGGGGTGCAGGGGCTTCCCCCCTGCATATATTTGGCAGAAATTGCTATGATTTATGTTGTTTAAGCTGAGTTTACGCATAATATGTGTTTTCAGTATTTTGAGTTTCAGTATTTTGAGTATTCAGTATTTTGAGCTTTCAGTATTTTGGTCTTCAGTATTATGAAGTTTTGTCATTTTCAGTATTATGAAGTTTCAGTGTTATGAAGTGAATCCATATATATATATATATATATATATATATATATATATATATATATATATAGGTCCCCTTCATATGATCGAACTTTCAAAAGTTCAACTTTCATATGGCCGAGATCATATGATCGAACTTTTGAAAGTTTGAACGTTCTTAACGGAGATCTCCATACAGCGCGGAACAGGAAGATTTCCCTTTTCTACTATGACATGAATCAGCTAAATTAAATTAATGTTATATTAGAAATTGCATTTAACATTTTGATAAAAAAGATAACATTTCTATGTTTATATATGTTGGATTTTGTCACAGTGTTGACAGGGTTAAAAATGTTTGATGAATTGATTGATTGTTTAAATTAATTGTTTTATTAATGAATATATAAAAAGAGAATGTGTAAGTGTGTAAGTGTGTTCCATTGAAGGCGAATTGCCGAGGTATCAGGACAGAACTGATGGATTAAAGCTGCTTCTCTTTGTTCCACCCTCTGACTGCTTATTTCGTGGTATATTTCTGAAGTTGTTATGGTTCTGCTGTTTTGAGTATTATCATGGAGAAATTTGTTGCTGAAGGAGTTCAGAGTGGTGAGACTTTTTCTTTTGCTGAGTTGCTGAAGGAGAGGGAGCGTAAGTGCGCTGTCTCTGATTTATGGACTATGGACATCAATGATTCATGTTCAGAAGGTTTTGCACATTTGGAACGTATAATGGCTAAAGAAATGACCATTTTTTATGATTCAAAATTGCTTGAGAAATATGTGATGCTTAATATCACTCCCAGAGGCTTGCGTATAGATAAACTACCAGCAGGTGGTTTTAAAGAGGATGAGAGTGATTTATTATCTGAGTGGAGGCAAGCAGCACAGGATTGCTGTTTAAATTGGCTTAAAATACTCATCAAAAAGAACCAGAGGGCTATGGAGAGTTTGCACAAAAAGATAGCAGAGCTGCAACATGATCTTACTAACAGAGCTTCGACTGCTGTCTTTCAGTTAAATTTTAAAAATATTAATGATAAATTGAAAAAAGTAGAGAATGACGTTATGGCCAGGAAGAAATCCAAGTTAAACAGAGATATTCAGGACTATGAAAAGAATGAAATATACAATTGGCCCCATAGAGGGCGCCGTTTTCAAAGAAATGTTAAAAGACGTATAACAGGAAGTGAGGAAGCGTCTTCATGTTCTTCAGTTGAGACTGGGGGAAGTCGTAAGAGCGTTTCTTTTGAAAGTATAGCAACCAGATGGAAATGCAGAGAACCGAAGAGGTGAGCAGAGCCATCGGAAGAACTTCCCCAGCATGCAAACGAGATCTAAGAAGAACCAGGGTAAGACAAGTCATTTATCAGCTTCAAATCAGTTAAAAAACTAAATCTTGACTGTCAGCACGTTTTGAATGGAAAAACGCTAATAGTTGATGAGGCTTGTGCTTCGCTTAGTATTGACTGTGCTGCTGTTTTGAATGAACATGACGAAAATGTACTTCTAGAAGATAACAGTATTTGCTCTATTAAACAACTGAAGCATAGTGTCGACGCCGATTTGGGACTAGGGTCAGTGATCAAAGAAAAGACTACTAATGAATTTAATTTTGTGCTTCGTAATAATGATGACAATAATGTTAATTTTGGATGTGATTCTGAAAGCGCTAATATCGTTAGCGAAACTGACACTGTGCTGATGCTTGAGTGTAACAATGACCTTGAATTATGTTTGGAACATGCAAATGGAAGTGGTGGTGAAAAAGATGTTGAAAATAATGACATTCTTTCTACTAATGTGGGCTTGAATGTGATTAACCTTTCTAGTGTAGCCTTGTCTGATGAAATGCTCAGGGTTTTGTTTAAAGGCACCAAATTTATACAACCAGATTACCTTCTTTTGCAGACATATTAATGGATGCAAAAGATTTTGTTCGTAAATTAAACCTGAAGGTCTATTTTTCTGAGAGAGAAAAATGTTCTACAACTGAAAGTGAAGTTTTGTTAGATGACTCTTTTTTGAATTTGAGTATATATGACTATGACAGTTTAATATTAGATGAAGATGGGGGTGTTGATGCTTTTGAATCTTTTTTGGAAGATGATGTTAGTACTGAGGGAATTTTTGGGAGGGGTTATGGTCACATTGATGTTCCTTATTTTTCAGGTGATAGTAATTTTACCCCTCCTAAAAAATCACAGGCTATAAATGCTTTTGAGCATGTCATGCTTTCCAAACTTGAACAGGCACACAAGTTATTTTGTATGAAAGAAAAGACTTTCAACTTGAGTAGGGATGAGTGGTTGGCCCTTAAGAAATTAAGGACAAAAATGGATAAAGTTACTATTAAACCAGCCGAGAAGGGGGGTAATTGGGTAATAATGAACACGGAAAAATATGAAGGCATTGTCAACAGTTTGTTACTGGAAGATACCTATGTAAAATTGAATAATAACCCATTGTCAACATATTCTGACGAACTAATTGAATTGTTGGAGAGAGGAGAAAGGTTAGGCTTTTTTACAGGCAAAGATGTGAAAAAACTTTTGGTAAGGGAACCTCATCACCCATACATTTATATTATTCCAAAGATTCATAAAAATGTTGCCAATCCACCAGGAAGGCCCATCATTTCAGGCATTGGTTCTTATGTTGAGAGGGTTAATTGTTTTTTGGATTTTCATTTTAAGAAATTCCTTCCCAAAGTTTGCTCCCATGTGAGGAATACTCAAGATGTATGTTTAGCTTTAAAGGGGTTTAAATGGGAGGAGGATTATTACTGGGTAACAGTTGATGTTGTATCACTTTATACTAACATCAATAAAAGATGGGGTTTAGAAGCAATGCATAAGATGATGGGTGAAGGACCACGTACAATGTTTTTGTTAAGTTTGTTAGAATTTAGTTTGACGCATAATTATTTTATGTGGAAAAAAGATTTCTTTTTGCAAACAAAAGGGACTGCTATGGGTACAGCATTTGCACCCACTTATGCAGTAATTTACATGGGAGAGTTTGAGAAAGAATTTATGTTTCAGAATGCTTTTTTGTCAATAACGTTGTATTTTTTAGATGTTATATAGATGATTTAATTTTTATTTGTAGGGGTGAGATGTCTTTGTTCAGTGAGTTTATGGATGACTTGAATCAAAACTATCATGGGTTAGAATTTGTAGCACATAGGTCATTATCCAATATTTCTTTCCTGGATGTGGAATTTTATGTAGGAACTGATGGTTTGGTTCATTACAAACCTTTCAGGAAACCTACATCAGTTAATAACTTTTTGCATGCTAGCAGCATGCATCCTCCGCATTTAATTAAGGCTTTACCAGAAGGGGAGATTAAAAGGATTTTGAGAAATACCTCAGATAAAACGCTTTGGGAAAAGATTTGTGATGGAACTATGGATAGACTTTTATCTCGAGGATATGATCGCAACCAGCTTTTAGACATAAAATGTAAATTGTGTAGAACTCAGACACTAAGGAGGAATAGATATGAGAATAGTTACAAGTCTGACATCAAATTTGAATCTGATAAGATATTTTTTGTGTCTAGATATTCTACTTTTTCTGATACAATGGAGAAAATCAAAAGAGGGTTGTGGCATGTTGTATGTGAAGACTCATCAGTTGGTTATCTTTTTCCAAAGCACATCACTTTCACTTATAAAAGGTATCCCAATTTAAAGGAAATATTAAATAGAAAATTGGAACCCTTTGTTGATAGTAATGTTGGGATGTATAGCTGTGGCCGATGTTCAGTTTGTGATAAAATAAAAAACATGCATGGGGTTAAAATAAATGGAAAGAAGTATTTGGCGTTTGAAAGATTTGACTGTATGTCTTCGGGTGTAGTGTACATTTTGGGATGTGATTGTACCCCGCCTATTTGGTATATAGGTCAGACCACTAGGAAGGTTAAGGTTCGCATTTTGGAGCATTTGAGTGACATCAGCAGGGGTAATATGGAGAGTCCAGTAGCCACTCATTTTTGTAATACACACAATGGCAACAGTGAAGGTTTTAGATTCAGTGTACTTGCCAGACCTCATTTTTGTACAGGGAATTTCAAAAAACTGCTTTGAATAAGCTTGAACAGAGGATGATTATTGGGTATCACACACTATTTCCTGCTGGAATGAATTTAGAAAGTGGATGAAATTTATTAGTGTAGCAATTTTGAATAATATTGTATATTTACTTTATATTTATTTATATTTTCTAATTGTGCATATTAATATTTATGTTATATGTTATAATTTTTGGAAATTTATTATGACATGAATCAGTTAAATTAAATTAATGTAATATTAGAAATTGTATTCAACATTTTGATAAAAAAGATAACATTTCTATGTTTATATATGTTGGATTTTGTCACAGTGTTGACAGGGTTAAAAATGTTTGATGAATTGATTGATTGTTTAAATTGATTAATTGTTTTATTGATGAATATATAAAAAGAGAAGGTGTAAGTGTGTAAGTGTGTTCCATTGAAGGCGAATTGCCGAGGTACCAGGACAGAACTGATAGATTAAAGCTGCTTCTCTTTGTTCCACCCTCTGACTGCTTATTTCGTGGTGTATTTCTGAAGTTGTTATGGTTCTGCTGTTTTGAGTATTATCATGGAGATTTCCCTTTTCCACACTGTATTGCGATCACAGAGTTGGTATATATAAATAGCAGGGGGTGTGGGGGCTAAAACTGTTCAGGTAATTTTTTTTCTTTTGTTTACTTTTTATTAGATGTTCGAACTTTCAAAGTTCGATCATATGGTCTCAGCCATATAAAAGTCAAACTTTTGAAAGTTCGTTCTTCTGAAGTAGACCCATATGTGTGTGTGTGTGTGTGTGTGTGTGTGTGTGTGTGTGTGTGTGTGTGTGTGTGTGTGTGTGTGTGTGTGTGTGTGTATACACACACACACACACACACACACACACACACACACACACACACACACACACACACACTCATACACACACAGTTATCAGTGTTATTGTTCTGAGGTAATGCCTTGGAGAATGTATGATGATATGCCAGCTTTTTTTTATCGATTTTCTGGGTCTACACTAGCAGCCGTAATAAATATGATCTTAAATTAATTTGTATTTATGAAATTATAGATAGTCCTTCTTTGTCCAGTTCTGTATATTTTTCTCAGTGAGCATGAATATTGACACCTGTAATCACTGCAGTCAAGCATGCTGAATGAAAACATAGCACCCATGCCATAAGCAGAAACATCACATAAAAGGATCGGCTCATTATCACCAGTTGAATAATAAAAAAAGTATCAGCAGATTGTGGCAATGTTTCTAACTTTTGAAAAGCAATTTCTTGTCCATAGTACATATTTCCGTAAGAAATGTCACAATGGGTTTAATAAGGTTGCCAGATTTTTAAGAGCACATTATAATAATAAAATATGATCTAAATTCATTAACATTTTAGGAACTAGAGCTTTTATAATGTTTTTCTTTGATTCTAAAGAAAATGAAATCACATGCATCTAACATGTGTCCCAAGTAGTGTACCTCTTTTTAAAAAAATGCTAACATGTAAATCTGCACCCTTCATTGTCCTCAGTGGTGGGTTTGCAAATTTTCCTGCAGAGATGCAGCAATTAAGATTTCACGCTGAAAAAAATGCAATATGCTACAATTCTTGCTAAAAATATCTAAGGTAGGAGGCACTCAAAATAATAAACAATTAAACATAAACCTTTCTTTAGGAGTTTCTTTTTTTTTGGGGGGGGGGGGCAGTTTATTTCTTAGACTACACCTCATCCAAAACAATTAATTAATAAACATGGCTTGGATGCAATTTTTGAAAACACATCACTTGACATTAACACAGAAAGGTTTTCCATTTGAGAAATGGGAATACTCTTAAAAGCAAACTTTTAAGTTGAGTGTTAATTTATAATCTCCAAACCACATAAAAGATTCATCAGATTCAGTATAGCTATCATAGAAACAACCCATTGTAAACACTGCGTATGAATTATGATTATTTTTCCAGTGATCTGCTTACTTTCTCTTCTATGTTAGTATGCAATACTTAGTTCTCAAGAAACTAACTATGGCATCTGCCTGAACATGAGCAATGGCTGTAGTCCTGTTTCACATACCCAGTTCTTATTTAAAAAACAGCATTGTATTTAGCGAGCACCTCAGAAGGCACAGCTTAAATTGAATGCCCTTTATTTCTTTCCAGTCAAAATGTTGTCTTCAACCAGCTTCTTCCCAGAAAATTGAGTCTAGTACCTTCAACTACTATCATATGGAAAACTTTGTTTTGCTCCTTAAAAGTATCTTTCACATCCCCAACTCCAAGTGCTTTGCACAACCATATACATTTTAAAATTAATATCAGAAGGTTGCAAAGTTGTGCTGCATACTATTAGAACGACAAAAATGCATTTTTGTCAAATGCATTTTCGTCGACACATACAGAGCGAACAGGCAAAATAGCGAAGCGGCTGTTCAGCGAATTCTTTCCCTGGGAAAGAAGTCGCTTGACCGCTTCGTTGCTTTGCCGTGTTCTTCAGTATAGTGTGGTCCCTTGTCCAGTATACCTCCCGAGTGTGAATGTGCAACAGTTACTGACCTTGGGGTTAGGGTGCGGATTAAAGTAAGTGCATATGTATGAAAGTGTTTACTGTTTTTTTTTTTTTTTTTGCGTTAGATGTATGGTTGAGTTACGTGTGTATGTGTTTTCAGCTGTTTACTTTTGTTTTGGGGGAGTAGAATTAGGGTTAAGGTAAGTGTGTATGTGTTTGGAACTGTTTATGTAAATGTGCAAGAGTTACTGACCTTAGGGTTAGGGTGCGGGTTAAGGTAAGTGCATATGTTTTAAAATGTTTACAGTTTTTGTTTTCCGTTAGATGCATGGTTGGGTTACGTGCATATGTGTATTTACTTGTACGTGTGTATGTGTGTGGAAGTGTTAATGTTTTTTTTTTTTTTGGTTGGAACAGCGATTTCTTTCTCTAGGAAAGAAATCACTGTTCTGTGGTTTCGACATTTTCAGCTTTCACTGAAAATGTGTCGATGAAACATCGTTTGCTGTTTTCAGCGTTTGATGTTTCAATATAGACCCCTGCATACTTCTCCAAATACCGCAATACATCTAAATTGACACATCTGTTAGTAACACACAGACTCATGCATCAGCAGATAAATGTCCTGCTCTGCAATCTAGTATACAACCCTACTTCCTTAATAGAAAGCTCAGATCTGGGGACAAGTCTCTGTTTGCTATTTCTAAATCATAAATAAAGCAGGTAACTCACTTTTCTCAAATTGTTTCCAAAGCATCGAACTCCATTCTCTTTCTCTCTCTCTCTCTCTCTCTCTCTCACTCAAAGAAATCAGCAACCTAAATGCATTTAAATTTCACCTAAAGCAGCATCTGCTGAGTACATGGTTATGCTCTTCCTCATATCCTTGTTAAACCAACCTAGCTTAACCCACCCTAAGAGTTCGAACTCACAAACAACTACTTTTCAATTCAATCAAAGATTAAGCTTCATATGAATTCAACTGTTTCCTCTTCCCACTCTGGTCTTTTCACCTCACAACTTTTTTTCACAAAACATCCTTTTATTCTGTCATCTTTCATTCTCATCCTTCTCTCAACTCTAATACAGTTTTATTCCCTTTTTCTCTTTTTTCTCTCACATCATTTTTGCCAGTTATATTTCCCACTTTTATCTACAAATGGGGCTACTTTGGCTTTCACTCAAATGACAACATTCCTTCATCTGTAGCATAGTGTGCTTCCTATTACCATTTTAGGCACTTCATTACTATTACCATAAGCTTCTTCCGTTGCTGTGACTTCATCGACCAGATTTGTGCATCATACAAATATACACTAATTGTACCACTTTTTAAACACATTTCATTTTAGCTTCTTTGACATTCTTCTATTACTCACTACTCCCTGGCACTTTGTGTCAGTTGGCTACAGCACCTCTGATTCTAACTATGATGACCAACCACTGGACCAGTAAGCAAGGAGCCTCAATCCTCACCACTGTCACCAGTGGGGGGACGTACACTGGAAAGGTAACAAGTACACACACAGCTTGTCCAGATGCAGCTCTCTGCATCAAGTGCAATTTCCCTTAAGAGCACACAGAGACCACAATCAGTTCGGGGCTGATTTCCCCCTTTCTCCAGATCCTCAATAAGACTCCCCACTGGCACAGCTACAAAGTTGAGATCTCATCTGAGTGGCCAACCTAAGACGTCCAGTACCATCTCTGTCCCACCAGTGCTTCGTGTCCCTGCCCAAGTAGCTGACACACACACACAATCTTTGAGGTTTGATTTACACACACACACACACACACACACACACACACACACACACACACACACACACCTGGGAAAGGCTAGCATAGGTTTACTGGCTATGCCCCCTTTTGCTTAGATTATAAGTTAGTTATCACTGCCACCAGCCAACTCCTTATCAGCTGCTTTAAGGCCCTTAACAAAGGGTGTCCAATCTTACTGTGTAATGTTAATGTTAATACAAATGGTAGTTTGACCAAAAGCAGTGCTATTAGGAGTGGCCTGCAGTGTCACCAAATAAATATGCAAGTACTCTCAAAACTTAAATGTCTCACAAAGATCAACCACAATGAAAGGTTTAAATATATTTAATAATAAATAATAAAAGAACAAGAAAATACTCTGTATATATTCACAGTGACATCAGAGTTCAAAACCACTGGAAAAATTAAAAAGAACATTGCAAGACAGTCTCAAAAAAATAAAGAAAAACATCTAAACTATGCTTCACTATATTCCTGACTAAAGCTAAGAGAATTACTATACCCTACTTAAAAGCAGGACAGATGTGGTGAATGGTTCTTGTTGTTGTTGTCAGGTCCAAGACAGAATACAGAATGCTCTGTCTCACTCTAAGAGAGTTCTCAAATTAATATATCAAATATTACTGCTGTGATAGCTTGCAGATTGACAACATTTCTTGTCATCAGATTCTATCCTAGATGAAACCCCCACTGCTAGAAGCTAGCAGTATTTAGCATCTACCTGTGAAAATACATAGATCTCAGATCTTTGGCAGATGCTGGAAGTTATAAAACAATGACATCCCATCACATTTCAAGACTAGTAATTATTTCACCTTCGAGACAATACAGAAAGCTCCCTAGTTTTAGACATTATATCTCCTTGCTGCATTGAAACTGAAAGATATCATCTTTTATTGCGTAGCCATAAAGTAATTTAATTTCAGCTGTTTTTCTGAAGTTAACCTCCTGTATTCCAGTTTCCACTATTAAAATATATACATTTAAACAGTTATAATAGTACATGTACATTTCTGTTCTCTTCCAGCAAGGCACACTGTGATTACATTTTAACCACAAGCACTTTATAAAATATCTTTTCAGCACACATGCCCATACAATCCTAGTTTGATATGGACATGACATACAGTTCTAATGCAGTTGTCACACAAACATCTTACATGAATCATGTTAATATTCAGAAATGACATACAATTATTTACAAAATTCCAAACAGCTGGGCTGCCAGTATCTCCCTATCATCACACTAACTTTGACCTCCTTATTCAAATTTCCCTTCAACTCAACCACACCTCCCAGATACCTGAAGCTGATAACCTATTCTGTTTCTCTTCTATCTTAGGTTTCAGCCTATTCTCATTTTCTCCATTTGCATGACCGCTGTCTTTTCTGTACACAATTTCATCCCATGTGCCTTCAGTTTGCATTACAGTCCAGTATATTTGGCTGAATTTCTTGTTCAGAATCTGCTTGTATTGCCACATTGTCTGCATAAGGCAGTTTGAGCTGATCTGACTGAAAGACAAGTTTAGGTGCAAAGCTTTTCAGATGTTTACTGCCAGCAGAAAGAGGGAGGCTGGGCCCTGAAAGGACAATGCTAAGAACAACAAAAATAAATGTCCACACCCTGGCATAAAAAAACACACCAAAAAAGGGGGGGGTGAAGGGAGGGAGGGAGTGGCTACTGCAGTGATCATTTGAGCATCTACTATTATGCTAAGTTTTACTTACACAACTGTACTATGTTTATCAAATTGACCACTGCTGCAGTAGCTTTAGCTATATGGGTAAATTACTTTAGCTAACCGCTTTAGAAAGTGGAAGGAGAAGAGTCCATTAACTCCCAGAAAACAGACCTAGCAAAGCTAGATCTGGGCCTAGAGAATGAATCAAGCTTATAGTGTTTTGTAGAATTATGTACAGAGGACCAAGTAGCAACTATTGGAATACTTCTAGAATCCAACACTTTCCTAAAAGCCATAGATGAAGCCACGGTCCTGGTAGAGTTGGTCTTGACTCCACCTGAAATAGTTTTATTATGGTGAGTATAACAAAAGGTAATAGCTTTAGACAACAATTTGTTTTGACAAAGGTTGCTCCTTCTTACCTTGACAAGAAATGAGCAATTAATCCAAAAATCTGAAAGACTAGTTCTGTCAAGATAGTACCCTAGTTGTCTGTGGACACCCAAGATACAGTTTGACAGAGCAAACTCTAACATAATGAGCCTGACAATTGAAAATTCTGAAAATCAAAGTTGCAGAAGAATACACTTTTTTCTTGCACCTGTCAATAATTTTCCCATCCTTATCAGTAAGACTATAATTGGAATTAATTAAGTGCTTAGCAGTAGTAGGACCAACTATACAGCTGCTGGGTCAGGTTTGGGAATAGTGTATAAAAATTTAAAAGACTGAGGAATTTTATACATCCTGTCTGCCTTTTTAGGGGCAGCTCGCTGTCTTTAAGAAAAACTGCAGGCAGTAACATTCACACACACACACACACACACACACACACACACACACACACACACACACACACACACACACACACACACACACACACACATCCTCTAAAGCAAACAGAGCAGGAGGAATGGGTGTAGGTCCTGGAAAATCTTTCTGTAACAACTCATAATATTTTCTGAGAAGACCTCATTGTCTTCTAACTGAAAACAGTGGCACATTCTGGAAATAGTCAAAGAGAAAGAGAAACTCCCACTGAACCTGAGCTTGCCTATAAATCTGAATCAGAAATCAGAGGAAAAAACCCTGCATCCATCCTGCACCTTCCTGTTCAGATTCAGAATCTTGAATCTCTTCAGGAAAAGAGGAATTTCCTTTTCTTTTACCAGAAACCACTTTTCAAGAAGGATCAATACCCTGAATTAAACCCTGAACTAGTCCAAGTTATTGACTCCTCAGCAAAGAAAATTGAAGAGGACTATACAACATGCTTGATTTTATGTTCCTTTTTGACAGTAATATTGGGGCCATTTGTTCACTCTAGTGTTCACAAGCAATATATGCACTTACACGTTACTACACAGTCCCACAAATATTACAAAAGTAACTGCACAAGTAGTACAACTTCAATCTTCCCTAATTCAAAAGTCCCTTTGCACAGAAAGTGTCACTGAATTAAGTAAGATGCAGGTAAGTTGTTACAAAGAATACACAAACACAAAAATATAAGTGCAATCTCTTGAAACATTTAATTCCTTCAATTCACACATAAAAAGTACAAAAACAGCACATTCTCATATAAAAAGTGCCCCAGACATAATTAATTAGTCCCAGCAACAAAAAAATAACTTGTCTGATAAGACATTTCCACTAAAATCTCAACCAAGCAAATTGTTGGTATTCTCAATGAGACTCTGACCCAATTACTAGTCACAAAATAGAAACCCAAATAGCTATAGGCTACTGCAGCAGTGAAAATGATCAACATCTTCAGATACCACTTTCTAGTATTTACAGTCTGGAATCAAGGTTGCATCCAGACAATGCATTTTCCCTCAAGTTTTCAAAACAACTAGAAAATGCATTACTAACTTCTTCAACAAAATTCTCTGAGCTACTTATTTGTCCTTTCTGCTGTACTTAGGACTTGATGATGCTGAAACTGACATCAGTTCTTCCTTTTTAAAAGTGTTAGGCAGCTTCAAATGCTTTACTGAAGATGGCTCAAATTTTAATGACTATCATCTCAACAAGATAAGTTTGACACACCTTCTTGCATGGTTTCAATCTTTTTTAATTTCTCCAAATCTTTTGGGTATCTAATACCATGACGGGAATGGACCCCATTCCAAAGTCAAAGCACGATTAAAGTTCATGAAATTAGCATTGTTTCAATCTTTGATATCAGCCAAAAGTGCTTTTTGCAATGTGCCCAGTAATGACTCCTTCTGCAGTTCGTATGGGGTTACATAGACTGGTAATATATCTAAATACAATTGTAGATTCTTTTTTTATAAGACCCGTTGCTACAACTACTATTGGAACTGTCTGGGTATCTTTCTTCCACATTGCTCTCATTTCTGCCTGCAGATCCTGATATTTTATGACTTTGTGTTTCTCTGTACGCAAGACACTGTAATCACTGGGTGTAGCAATTTCAATAATCAATGCTACTTTTGTCTTCTTTTCTTGGACCACTATATCCGGTTTTCTAGCATCTATCTTTTGAACTGTTGGTAATGGGTGATCCCATGTGATATAAACTTCATCATTTTCTATGATGCTTTGTGGTTCATGTTTCCAGTGTTTTTTCAGCCACTTCAATACCATAATATTTGCACAATCCTCACTGCAACAGTCTTGCCACATTATTATATGCTTTTCAGTATACATTCCTTTTGCCATTAACATGTCACAACCAGTAACAAGGTGTGCGACTGTTTCCAAGTTGGTTTTACAAAACCTACATTTTTCTGTTTCTCCCACGTTTGTAAACCAACGTGTACGTAGCCCACTATCTTGGGCCACCAATATTAACCTTTCATCTCTTGGTTTGAATTTGTCTCTCCTTAACCATTCCTGTGTTCCTGTGTTCATTCCTAATCAACATGAGGTTCTTCCAGAAGTTTTCTATACTTGCAACTATATTTATGCTTTTTCCATATTTCTTGCCTTCTCATCTGGTCCTTCACCTTATATTCTTTCTTTTGTTTTTTGGCACATTCGGGCTGTCTGATTTTTATCTACTGCTGGTTTGATTTCCTTTCCTGCTTGACGCCTATATGTGTCTGCTAAATTAAGCAGAGAAGTTATCTTAGATTTATTCTCCTCATGTTTTGAAACTTTCACTAGATTTGGTTCTTGTCAGGTCAGCAGATATGCGTGGAGTCCCACAATTACAGATCTTTGCATGTAATCAATTTCAAGGAGGCTCATCTGTCCTTCGGAACACGGAATATATAATCTTGGTATATGCTGATTTTTATAAATCATTTGATGAGCATGAAGCATCCTTCTTGTTTTCCTGTCTAATCTATCCAACAGTTTTGTAGCCAGTCAGTCACTCCAAAACTGTAAGTTAGGACAAGAGCAAATTGGTTTATAGCTTGGATTTTGTTCCTAGATGTCAACACTGTTTTCAGAATTAGTTATCTAAAGTATTCCTTACAAATTTTTATTTGCATTTGCTCATGTTTTACTGTTGATCCTTCATCGATTCCAAAATATTTATACACTCCAATATGAGTCTCTTGGTTATTGGAGAAATGTGACTGAGGTACTGATGTTAACTTATGAATAATGGTAAGGCAGATTTGGAATGCTAATGAGAATGGAAAACTTTAAAACAAGTTCAGTTATCTCACTCCAATAATTACTTGCAAATACTTAGATATGCCTGGAATACTTGTTTGTTTGTTTGTTTGTTTGTTTGTTTGTTTGTTTGTTTGTTTGTTTACTTCTTTTTAATGGCTGGGGTGGTCTGACTGAGAATTTCCCATCTTCAGAAGGCACCTGGGAGAACATCTCTAAATGTAATAAACTTCAAATAAAAAGATCCAAACACAATGAAATGCAGCCATACAGATTAATTCATTAATTCAATCAGTGTTTGATTACCCACCCATTTCATTCAATTTCAGAACTGCAGGGGGTCTAGGGCCTATTACAGCAATCAGTAGGCTCAAATCAGACAAACTAATCCTGTATAGGGCACCACTATGGTTCTGTACATCAGGCGTAACACATCCACACCGACACACACAGAATAATACATAACATACATACCATGGAAAATTTGGAGGATCACAAATTCATCAATGGCATATCTTTGTGTAGTGGAGGGAAACTGTCTGAAATCTGAAGAACTGCTACAGACAGTCCTGAAATACAGAAACTGAATGGCCAAAAGAACAGGTTTGCATATACTAAGTTGTGAGATGTCATTTCTCAGAAAATTCCATTTTCGCCAAGGTTTGGCAATCTTGGAACTGGTATATATAAGTTTGGGGGTGAGGGGTGCAAGACCCCTGCAAAAAAGAAGTTTTAGGGAGATTGATCTTCAAGATTCATTCTTCTACTGTGTTTTTGCTCTTGTTTTCAGCATGTCAGCACTCAGCATTTCGAGGGCCGACATTTCAATTGGAAGCTATGTTGTATACACACATGCAGACACAGGCAGCATATATTGACTACACAAAGAAAGCACCCCAGCTGAAAACCCAATGGTATAGTCAAACCACAAGCCTGCAATGCTAACTACTGTACCACTGTACCCTCCAAACACAAATATTAAACACAATTCAAATAAGTATGCTAAAACCAGCATAGGTTCATAGGTTAGTACTAGGCTATCGGCCCTAGGGCATATACAAGCCTAGCCATAACAATTCCCTGGCTATTTCTCCCCACACTATTTACTTCCCTGGACCCTTGTCTAGCAGGGTAACTGACGTGATCCCTAAGGTGAATTACCTTTCTCCCATCCAATCATCAAGGTTCCTTTTGAAGAGGGCCAAAGAGGCACTCTGCTTGACATGTGTGGTCAGTCTATTCCAGAGTCTGGGGAGTCTCTGGGTCAGGAACCTATCCCTCCAGCATGTTTTGTTTATTGTGATGACAAGGTTTAGATCCCTGGAGCGTGTGGCTCTGAGGGATTGGGATTTCTTTAAGTGTAGCATGTCCAACAGCTCTGGGTTTGACATGGCCTTGTATGTTAATCAGCGATTGCCTCAAAGTAGACGATATGCGACAGAGTATAGAAGGAGTTTTTTAAGGTGGTCAGCATAGGGCATCTGCTATAGGGCATCTGCTTTAGGCTTGTGATTCTTTTAGTGAGGTATTTCTACGGCCTTTCCAGTTGTTGTAGATGAATTGAGAGGTACATACCAAATGGGGCATTGTATTCTATAATGGGTCTAATGAGGGATGAGTACAGTGGGACAATGACCAACGTTTTTTTTAGATGAAAAGCCTTTAGTGATGAGGTGTGCCACATAGAAGGATTTCCTGACTGTTGTGGCGATGTGGTTATTGAAGGTGAGGCCACTGTCCACCTGTGTCCCTAAGTCTCTTATCACACTTTTGGTGTTTAGTGTACTGCCACCTATGTGGTAATTCATGGGTACATGTTTTTTCCTAAAGGGGATAACTATACATTTCTTGGCATTGAGCTTGAGCCCATGGCTCTGGCACCAAGCATCTGTTTCTGTAAGGTCCTTTTGTAGAGTATCCACATCATTTGAGGATTCAATAATGGCTCCCAGCTTGCAGTCATCTGCAAACTTTGTTAGCCAGAGTCCCTTAGTGTTGGCCTGTACTTCAGAGAAGTAGATGCCAAACAAGAGAGGTCCCAGGACTGAACCCTGAGGTACTCCACTTGTCACTTGTCTGGAGCTGGATTTGGAGTCAGCTACTTTTACAGTGTGGGTTCTGTCAGTAAGCCAGTTGGTAACCCATCAAGTGATGTAGGGATTAATGCCCAGCTTAGTAAGTTTATCTATGACTCCAGAGTGGGAGATGGTGTCAAAGGCCTTGGCGAGGTCCAGATAGGCTGTGTAGACTGCCTTACCCTCATCCACTGCTCTGAAGACTGATTCGAAGAAGTCAATCAGGTTCAGGAGACAAGATCGGCCCTTCACAAACCCAAACTGGGTGGGGTCTAGTGTTTTAAGGTTGCCAATATCTTTGTTTATAACTTTCATGATAATACGTTTCATGGCCTTGCAGATCAGGCTCATTAGACTGATGGGGCGGTAGTTCCCAGGATCCAAGGTGGATCCCCCCTTGTAGAGTTGGATAACTGTAGCTGTGCACCACTCAGTGGGCACAAAGCCTGAGGTGAGTGAATGATTAAACATGACACTAAGGGAGGTGCCAGTTCATTTTGTAGTTCATGTAGTATACAGCCCAGGATGTCATCTGGTCCCATGGATGCTGTATTCTTTGCTTTGGAGAGTGCGTTTTTTAACTGAGTGGCCATTATTACCAGAATTTGGCAATCGTCCTGTATTGAGATGGGCCATTTAGGGGGTGAAAAGGGGTGAAGTTGGCACTGAATCGATCTGCCAGGATATTGGCAATATCCTTGGGTTCGGTATATTTAATGCCATTCTGTTGTAGCTCAGAACAGATCTGAACGTTGCCATTTAGATTCCTGACATAGCTATAGAATGCCTTGTGGTTGTCTTTGGAATCTTTGGTAATTTTATTTTCGTAACTAGCTTTGGAGGATTTTATGAGGGATCTCAGCTTCTTACTGAGGCTGGTAAGGGAGTTTTATGCATCCTGGGATTTTCCTCTTTTCTGCAATAGTTTCTTCCTTTTGTTGTAAAATTTGTTTATGGCAGGGGACCACCAGATTGGCTTCCTTTTTTTGGAGGAGAGCATCTTGGTTCTATTTGGGATGGCACGATTCATGCATGAGTGGATGTGCTCGTACAGTGTCTTAGTGTAGACTCAGCAGTCGAACTTTCAGTTCCCGTCTGCATGGGTGTCATGAAGCAATAGTTAAAACAAAATTATACAGATTTTATATACAGAAGCTAGAATAGTCAATGACCATAAATTAGTAACACCTATATTCAAAAGACAGGTGACACTTCTGTGGTACACAGGAATATAACATTGATGACTTGAGTTTAGTCAGCATTCCCTTTGATGGAAGACCTGACTTGGTATTGGAGAAGAAAGATGATTTAAGCCAGCTCTCCTCTGTTAGACAAGGAGAGGTTAGGCACATGGCCAGGAATATGTTACAGTGTAGAACATAGCAATACAATCATCTGATGACTAAAATAAGAGAAATAACAGACATATAAGCAAACACAAAAAATAATGCCCATACACGCAGCCATGTGGTTCCTTACATATCTTATAATCAATAATGCATGAAGATGGAGAGGTTAGTGAGGATAAAGTGACAAAATAAGGAGGGAATGGACAGAGAAGAAAGTTGACAAGGAAGTAAATACAGGAAAAAAAGGATAGAAAAAGGGGAGAACACGATAAGGTATAGATACTGGTTGGAGATTTCATATATATTTCACCACATTTGATCTGTTCTGCTTTTTCTAGGGTTTTAGTTAAAATCCTTGGAATTTCAACAGTCATCCATGTTAAACACATAAAAAAGACTAGATGGTGATCACTGGGGAATGGCTTTCTTTATCGCTGAGCTTTTACAGAAAAACTACAGTTGTGCAAGTTCTAGTCACCTGTAAGAGTGGATGCTTGAATTTTACACAGCCTCTGTGGCATGTGGGTTTTGTGCAAGCACAAACCCACACTGACCGTTTTTTGAGAGCTCAGAAATCCTTCCTCTGATTCCCTGTAAAATGGGATTGGCTAAGCCCTTCCTATCAGGGGAAGCCTAACCCTTGTCAGGCTTTTAGTGCTAGGTAGGAAGAACCAAGAAGGAAGAACTGCCTGAAACCAACTAATTCACAGTCAATAAGCAACAGAAATAACTAAAGCCAACCAACAACACAACAAGGATGGATACAATCGAACTATATATAAAATAAGGGGATGGTGGTTGGATGCTTCCACTGAGGCAGTAAAATCTGTGAACATCTGCTGTTACAGGTAAGTAGGACTTATACAACTGCACTGTGTTCATCATTCACAATGCCTCAGTGGCATATGTGTAGATTCCCAAAGGTTAAACTATCTGGGAGAAGGAAGGCTATGGATCCAGGATCCCCTGGAGAATGATCTTCTCAAAGCCTGCTCTGGCACTTGAGAAAGAATGCAGTTTGTTGTGCTTTGTAAAGGTATGAACAGAGGACTAGGTTGCTGCCCCCTAGAATGCTTTTTTACTCTACTCTTTTCCAAAATGTCACTGTAGAGCATAAGGCTCTGGTGGAATATATCTTAACTTTCCCTGGAATAGATTTACCATGGTGGAATTAACAAAAAGCAATAGCAGGACAGCCAATGAGAAATTATTTGCTTCAATACAGGTTAACCCTGCTTAGCCACAGAAGAGGAAATAAACAACTGTTCAGCTTTCATGATGGGTTTAGTTCTGTCAAGGTAGTACCCGAACATCCTGTGCACATCCAAGGTATGCATAATCCCCACTCCCTTGTTTTTAGGTTCCAGAAGAAAAATTGGGTGATTAACAGCTTGATCCACTGTAAATTTAGAAACAGTGTTTGGCAAGAAAGATGGATTAGTATGTAAAACAGCCCTATCCCTAAACAAAATCAGATAATTCTGACTCACCTTGCAGATGTCAGAGCAATAAGCAAAACAGTTTTGCAAGTGATGAACTTTAAACCAGACTGAAAGGTAGGTTCAACAAGAGATAAGGTCAACTTTTCAAGAACAATTTTGAGATTGCAAGGAGGAGGAGGAATTTGCTTTCAATGGGGGTCTCAAGTGCAACATTCCTTTCATAAACTATTTGACCACAAAAAGAGACAAAAGAGGGGTATCCATGGGCAGACAAGCTGAGATAGCCACAAGATGCACCTTGATAGATGTGTAAGATGAGCCGCTGTTGAATAGCTCATGAAAATATTTCAAAACCAGAGTAGTAGACACCATACCAGCAACTCTGTTACTGGTTAGACACCACCTAGCAAAGCTCTTCCAGTTGTAAACCCAAACCCTTGTCTTTAAAGTCAGAAAAATCATCATTAAGCTGCATAATCATAGTCTCTTCAGAGGTATTCAGCTTGGAAACTCTAGTAAATTAATTCTTAACAATATTTTTGAACATATACTGAAGATGCATGCTGCTTCTAAGCAGATATGAATTCCTTTTTGCTGGTTTCTTGTAAAGTTTAGTACCTAGTACTCTTGTAGCATCCTTAAAAACAATAATATCCAAAAAAAATCAATCAAATCTGTATTTACATTGCTCTCAAACCTTAAAAAAGGAAGTTGTGTTAGTTAAATATTCAGTGAAATCATTAAAACTAATAATGTCACCTTCCCAAATAAAAAAAAGATCATCAACAAATTGATGATAAATAAAACCTTGTCTAAAAACACATTGTTGCCTGATAAAATGTGCCGACAATCCCATATATACATAACTATGTTAGCATAGCTATCGGCTGTGGGCATACCCATTGCTATTCCTTGTTTTTGATGATAAAAAATATCAAGAAACATAAAACATTATTAGTTAGGACAGTTAAAAGCAGGGTGGGAGGACACCATATTGGTTAAGGTGTTTACCTTAAAGACACAAGGTACAGGGTTTGATTCTCACATGGGGTAACTAGCTAGGCTTCAAATGGCCCAAAAGGGCAGTTAGCCTAGTACTAACCTATGAACCTATGACCATTTATATGAGATTGTGTATATTCGGTACACTCTAATAAATATTCTTTCACATAACAAATGTCCACATCATTTGGTATATTTGTGAATAAAAAGTCAACATCCAGAGCTGCAAAAATACAGTTAGTTAAATACTTGTCTCTTGACCATTCATACAATTGCTTTAAAAAATCTGCAGTATCTTTCATAATTGTGCCAGTACATTCAAAACCTATCTTTAGTTGGGTATCAAGGTATTTTGATAATGGTTCAGTTACCCAACTATTCACTGAAACAATGGCTCTGAGGGGAGGAGTAGTCATATATTTATGAATTTTGGTATGCCATACATGAGTGGTGTAATGGGATCACAAACTTTCAAGTAGTTGTATAATTCTTCTGCAATGTAATTTAATGTGAACATTTCACATACAACTTCAGACACATTTTGAATTATTATGCTCTGACTTAGATATAATGTGTAATTAATTATGACATTACTACATAAATTAGTTTGCTGATACAACATTTCTGTACTAATCCTGAAGAAGCCTGAAGGTGAAAGCATTTTTATTTGTGTTTCATTAAAACGTGTTCTTGGTCTAGACTAGCAGTTTGTCTGCTCCAGTGGCTCTTTGTTTTACTATTTGCTGTCTGGATTTCCACTGGATTAACTTTCATACTGGTGGTTTGTTCTTGTTACTATTCCTTAGCAAGGGAATGTTCTTTTTTGGGAAAGAAACCCCTTTTGTTTGGTTTGGAATCATTATCTTCCTGCATTTCCTCTTGGTACTTTGACTGCTGTTAAACTGGGATTTTGTTTGTTCTGCTCTTTGAAATTGGATGCCTTGTTAGAATCTGGGAGTATGAAACACTCTAGATATCCATATCTCTCAACCTGGAATCATCAAAAATCTGGACAAAGCCCATGAAAAATACGTACAAATCTGTACGCTGATTAACCTAAAATTTGCATACATAATTGCATAACCCCGCCCACTCCAATGGAATTGTGGGATAACAATTTTCATACACAAACTGAACAGACAACCAAAATATGGCACCACAGTCCCCCTGCAGCCATTCCAGTGTCTCATTACCTGGCTATTTCACCCCATTTACCATAAACACTAATGTGTGCATACTGCTTTACTTCTACAATGATTATTTGGATTTCATTTTTACATTTATAACACAATTCACAAACATGAATAGGTATCTGCTAAACAAAGCAATACTGTCTCACAATGAAAATAGATTTGGCATTAAAACTTCTCTGCCCTTGAAACTCACATTCATTGAAACAGCATTGAAACCAACACCACATCCAAAGAAAATGCATCTGGCCAGTGGTGGATAAAGATTACCTTTGGGCTGTTTCATACATACGTTCTTTGATACACCTTCCTGACTTTATTGAATTATATTCCTTGTATAATACAGCCCACTTGTTAAACTTAAAAGTTAGTGCGCATTTTAAATTTATAGTTTGAACATTTTTCCAGTAGGTAATGAAACAAAATGCATGAACCAATAATGACAAAACTACCCAATTAAGAACATTTCCATCATAAAAGTGTAAATATATAAATAGAATGACAGTAGTATAAGCCATTGGCATATTGCACAGCTTCTAGCACTTATTTTCAACTTTAGATTTTTTTCGGGGGGGGGGGCAAAAGGCCAAAAACCAGAGACACATTTTAATCATTGCTTGTATAATTTTGGAAAGTTGCTAGAATAAAACATGTTACCACCATGCATTTCACCGCCAAGTCTTGAACCCAGGACCCTGTGCACTACAGTCAGAGCCACATTCCCCTATGCCAAATCATCAGCTTCTTGAACGACAGTTAGACTGAAACTTAAATGGCTATCATTTACTGAATTCAGTTCTTACTTCTCACCATAGCTCTCAACCTTAGTACAAAAAACCCAGACAAAGCCAACAATGGGGGAATACAGAGCATAATTCAGTTCTCATTTCTCACCATAGCTCTCAATGTCTTAGCACAAAAAAACCTGGACAAAGCCAATAATGAGGGAATACAGCCCCCAAATCATCTGTGCTAACATTCAGAGATAATTACTTACCACTGAGCTTTATTAGATGCGACTTCTGATCGGAAATGGAATCTAGAAATTCAGAGAAGTTTCCTTGTTCAAACAGGAAGTGATTACAAAAATAGAGTGAGCAGAAAGCATTTCTGCTTGCTAAAATGTAAGGCAGAATGTCCAGGTTGTGCTCTTTTAAATTTCAGGACACATATGGAGACAGAATAAACTGCCAACACCCAAACTGTCCAATCCTATAGGGATAATAAAAATAACAGACATTTCCAGTTTTGATGTATCAGGTATTAGAGGAAAAGAGCTTAAAGCTAATCAAGAACATCCTATGACAAGGGTAAGGGGATTGAAGGATAAGAAAATGATTTAGTAGCTGATAGATCAGTACGCACTTCTACTAAGCCATTTACCCAAAACCACTTCCAGACTACATAGTTCCCTGAGAACAATGGCAGTGTTGTGACTACAAAGAAATCAGGTTGAAACAAAGAAAGTCATCAGCAGGGAGCATAAGACAGTCCTCAGTTATTTTAATGACTTTAGAGAAAGGTGAAGAGATATAGACCAATCTGAAATTCCATGACATCATCTGATGATATCTAGGAATGTGATAAAAATGTGTTGTCTTCACTCACTGTCTCCAGCTCTCCCTTATTAGTACAGAATAATAAATGTCACATCCCTTAAACCTGAACTAGTTTGCTTCATAATAAAAATCAGTTCAGCAAAATTCCAGCAGCTTGTTAGTTACCACCCTGTTTGCTAAACAATGCCATACATACATCATGAGCCTTTTCATAAAATATAGTAAGGAGTCCATGAGAGTATATAACATCAGTTCTGTGATTCTGTAATTTGCAGGGGCGGCCCGTGCTATTGGACTGCCGGACTGCAGCCCCCCCCCCCCCAGCTATCAAAAAAGAAAGAAGAGAAAAGAAAAAAAATATCGCAAATAGCGGACCTTTGCGTATGCGCACTAGCAGAATTTCCAATATCCAGACTGCTGCTGAGACAGTCTGGAGCATGTGCAGACTGTCTCAGCAGCAGTCCGAATTAAGGAGCATTCAAATGCAGAGATCCCAGAAGTCTATGCAGTTGTAACTGCATAGACTGTCACTGGAAAGGGATCAGACTCAGACTGCAACGTCGGCAGGCTCATCGGGGAAGGACATCTCACAGGCTTGTAGTGCTCCAATGAACGAGTGGAAGGATTTAATGCTCCAACAGATGAAGCTGTGGAAGGATTTAGTGTTGCAATGAACAGACCTGTCCCAGGTAGGGTGCATGTGTGTGTGAAATGCCCTAGGTAGAGAATAAGGCTTGAAGCCTGTACCTTGGGGCCCAGGTGGCAAGAGCCTGAATTCCCTACCCACCACTATTTGCAAAAATGTTGCAGATTTATCCCTCATACTTGTTCTGTTCCTCATAAAATCTGTGGTTTCTGTATTTTTGTGTCCTTGCAAAGCCAGTAGTGCATTGGTGCAGTGGTAGCATTGTTGCCTGACAGCTACATGTTCTCTGGTTTGATTCTTGGCTGGGGTGCCTTACCTTCTGTGTGGAGTTTGTATGCCCTCCCTGTTTTTGTGTCCTCCCATCTTACAAAGATATGTGTCTGTCTGGAGTGTTTCTCCCCGGGCCTCTGCTAAAAATTAGCTTTTGTTCCAAGTCAGAGTTTCCTGGTTAACAAATGTTAAAAATGACACGCATTTGAATATCAGACTTCATATTCTTCAGAAAGTGCATGGTAACACAAAAGCTTTTATTCTAGAAATGTTCTATGTGTATAAGATGGATATTTGAAATTTGTCCCTATTTTTGGGACTGTATTCCCCCATTATTGGCTTCATCCAGGTTTGTGCTAAGGTTGAGAGATATGATAAGAACTGAATTCACTGAATATGTTTGGGGGCTATATTCCCCCATTACTGGCTTTTTCCGGGTGTTTTTTGCTAAGAGGTTGAGAGCTATGGTGAGAACTGAATTCACTGAATGTTTGGAGGCTGTATTCACCCATTATTGCTTTGTTCAGGTGTTTTGTGCTAAGAGGTTGACAGCTGTGCTATGGTGAGAACTGAATTCACTAAATGGTAGCCATTTAAGTTTCTGTCTTCCTCTTTCACAAAACAGCTGATTTGGCATAGTGGTATGTTGCTCTGACTGTTTTGCACAGGGTCCTGGGTTTAAGGCTTGGCAGTGAAATGTATGGTGGTAACACAGCACTTTATTCTAGCAACTTTCCAACATTATACAAGCAATGTTTAAAATGTGTCCCTGGTTTTTGGGCTTTTGCCCCCCCCCCCCAACACACACACACACACACACACACACACACACAATAAACTTTGGCTTTTTCCAGATTTCTTTGTGCTGCAAAGTTCAGAGATACAACTGAGTGAGTAGATTTATCAAGGAGCTGAGAGCTGCAGGGGAGCAAATGTTTAGTGCTGTTTATGCTGAGTCAGCTGCCATGGTTAATAGCACAACAGGTAGTATACTTGCTTTTGATGCAGGAGGATAGGGGTTCTACTCCCACAGTAGATAGATGCATTGCTGATACTGTACTGTTTTGCAAAAGGGGTGGATGCTGCACTCCTTTTTGGTGAAGATACCTAGTAACTATGAACCTGTTATCAGTTTGCCATCCATTCCCTATTGCGATATTGCTGGCTTATCATTTTTTTAGTGTAAGATAGGCAATTTATTCCTCAAGGGTAATAGGCACTTTATTTGTAGATGAAACAATGAAATACAAAGTTGTTTGCTAGCAGCAACCTCTTTATTAGTTACAGATCTCTTTAGTGTGGAATTATTTAGATGACTGTTACTTCTTCAGAGATTGTGCATATGTACTGATACTGGTGGACTGTAGAAGTTTGAGTAGACTTTTATGATGGAAATGTTCTAAATTGGGCAGTTTCGTCATTACTGGTAAATGCATTTTGTTTCATTGTTTACTGGAAAAATTTCAAAACAATAAATTTAAAACACCCTCTAAAACTGTACTGTATTGTTCAAGGAATATAATTTAATACAATCAGGAAGGTTTATGAAAGAGCATGTGTATGTTTCATGTGCAAGGGGCCTGTGATTTGAAAACAGCCCAAACCTAAAGTTAATCTGCCACTGGCAAAATGTATTTTCTTTGAATGTGGGTTTCAATGCTGTTTCAGTGATTGTGAGTTTTCAAGGGCAGAAAAGTTTTAATGCTAAATCTGTTCTCATTGTGAAACTGCATTGCTTTGTTTAGCAGATATGATATCTATTAGTGTTTGCGCTGTAAAATGCAAAATAAAACTTTTAAATGAAGTCCAAATCATTGCAGAAGTAAAGCAGTATGCACATTAGTGTTTATGGTAAATGGGGTGAAGTAGCCAAGTAATGGTTCATTGGAATGGCTGTAGGGGGGAGCTCCATTCGACCATGATTTTGTGAGGGGGGATGGGCAGCAAACTCAAAAACAGCCCCGGCTGAACTATACCTCTCAACTGTCCAGATTTTTGCAGAATGAATACATTTTTGCTTCTTATTTTTTGTTTGTTCCTCATAAAATTTGTGGTTTTCTGTCAAATCATTTAGGAATGAAGTCACTAAATAATGACAGACACTGAGTTTCAGACTTCATAACCTTCAGAAAAATGCATGCTAAAGCAAGACCTGTTATTCGATCAACTGTCTCAGTTTATACAAGAGCAATTTTTTGTACTGTTTATATGTTCCTCCCATATATTTGGCCTTGTCTAGATTTCTTGCATTAACAGGTTGAGAGGTACATGCAAATAAATTGCTTTATAGAATTAGGGATAGCCAAACCTCTCAACTGTCCCCGATTTTGGCTCAAAATGTTGCTCTTCCCCTAATAATCCCTCCGCAAAATGGCAATTTTGGCAGCAAACATAGAGGGTTTACAATTAATAAATAACTGTAATAATCAGTTATAGATTACTTTTATTTCAGAAATGCATGCAGATTATTTTACTTTGTCAGCTGCTCAAGTTAGCAGTACTAATATTAAAAAGTGTCCCTTCTTTGACAGGTTCCAGCTGTATTGTGTGGCTATTTTATATATTTGAATCACATTTTTGGTCCATTTTTCATAAACTTGTGTTTTTTTGGCAAAATAGTGGCAAATCATTAAAGACTGAAGTTAGAAAATAATGACAGACATTTCAGTTTCAGATTTCATACCCTTCAGAAAATTCATACTAATGCAAGACCTACTATTCTATTATCTTTCTAAGTTTATAAGAGCAATATTTAAAAATTGTCCTTATTTTTGGGCCTTTGTCTCACTTCTGTGTATGGCTTTGTTCAGATTTCTTGCTCTGAGGTTGAGAGGTATGACAAATGTGTCAGGGCCATCGCAGTCGGCCAGAGACATTTCAAATTTTGACATACTTGTTGCACCCCACTCCCCCATGTAGTGACTCTGGATGTGTCCAAGCAAGGCAAGGAGCAGTTATGCAGTGTAAATGTGCAGATTATCCCCCCATCCAAGGTAGACACAAGTACTACAATGGCTTTTCATCTGTCCTTGATTTTGCAGAATGTTCTGGTTTCTGTCATATTTTTATACTGTTGATTTATGCGTATTATTATTCAGAATGTGCCTGTTTCTCTGTTTTTAAGTAGCAGTGCTTTATTGACCATCTCGTAAGCTTGTCTGAGATTGTAAGATGCAAGTAAGTTTTAATAAGCATACTGTTAACGAATTGCCAACATTGAAAGCCTTTCTGTTGTTGCCATGCAGAGAATACTTACATAACTAGATAACATATAAGCCTTGGGTATTGAAATACATATGACAGTATTTGTAATAAAGGACAGGATTATTTTAAGAGCTCATTACAGGCTTTGCCTGCAAACTAAACAGAATGCCAATCTATCATGTGTGGTCCATATCCTGTGCAGTAATCCTTTAAGCAATGTATATTGAGCTTGTTTCCTGTTTGCTTTTCATTTTTTACTTTGATCATGTTTTCCCCATGAAACAAGTAGATAGTTGTTTCAGGCAGCAGGTCTCTTTTCGATAAGAAACATTTTTACAAGTGGGGTATCACAGAGATTGCTACTTTCAGCATGTTACTTGGTACTTTAATAAAGCTGAATATAAATTAGAATTAGAACTGGAATACAGGAAGAAGTGGTTTGAGTTGAGTGCTGCTTGTTTTTCTTATACTTGATTTTGACTAGCACTCCAGTAATGTATTTAAAAAGTAATTTATTTTTTCATGCCTCACAACCTTTTTGTTTCCATATTAAGTAAGCTGTCATGCAGCCAATGGACTGAAATATGTTTTTTCTTCTACACTTCATTTTGTCTTGATTGGACTCTCATAATGATGGTTTGGCACCCAGGGCAGAGTATTTCATTAAAGTTACAGTTTTTGTGGTTTTGAGCATAGCCCCTCCCTTTCTGGTTGGCCACACCCATTCCCATTGACCCCACCCATTCAGCTGTCTCCTGCAGCCCCCCTTTGATTTGAAGTCACCAGCCGCCACTAGTAATTTGTGCATACAAAAGGCAACTTCTTGCTTCATATATATATTTTTAATTTTGATAATGTTTGATTCTGTTAAGTGATCTGAAAATGGTTAATGAAAATAACTATCACTGTAAATGAACATGTTTAACTAACCAATCTTGCTTTTCTTATAATTTTTTTCAGCAAAGTCTGTATTCAATATATGACCCAATGCATTATGGTTTGCTAAATGTCCTAGTCACATGCTTGCTTTTGAAATTTCTGCCTTTGAAACATAAATCAAACTTGACCCAGATGAATATTACTTTAATTTATCCTCAGAGTAAATATTTGGTGTTACTTAATAAGCACACACTGCTCTTTTCTCTGTCAAACTGCATTCCCAGATACAGTAGTGCACACACACACACACACACACACACACACACACACACACACACACACACACACACACACACACACACACACACATTAGGTATCTTAAAGCAGCTCCAGATATCGTCATTCCGAGAAGCAAGCTGACCCATCTGGCTCACTCTACAGTTCTGTGTGAAAAGGCTTAAATAAATTCAAATCCATAACAAACAACAAACTCCGCATTCTGCCCGGACGCAATGGCAGTCCCAGTATTCAAACAGATGTGCTCCCACGCACATCCCTTGAGCTTAATTCTGACAGGCTGACACAGCTGACGTCATCAAGCACTTGATGACGTCAGCTCCAAAAGTGCGAAAATGAAAAAGTTTACAAAAATAGATGAAAAAAATCGGAAACAAAGGGGTGCTACTCGGGAATCGTGGCACCCCATTACTGGGACCCCAAAACTTGGTACAAAAACGAGTAATTTGGGATGGTTGGGAGGTCTGTAGATATCCCATGCATTAATTTATTTCTATCATCCCACTGTTTGAGAATTTGGATGGTGGAAGGACCAAACACAAATTAGGGACTTAAAGGAGCATTCAGAATCTCATTTTGTTAAATCCTCAGAAAAAAATCAGGCTATGTAAGCATACATACTTTTTCAATACAACAGAAGAGGCTTAATTTCTAGAAAATTGTATCCACACCTTTCAAAATAGTCCTCAAAGAATGTTTCAAAATGTGAGACATATTAGATACAATCTCATTCACATAACACTTCTGTTCAGCAGGCAACAATGCAGTAAAATAATCTAAACTGTAAGCACAGTGCAAAATACATTTCCACATAAATCCCTGATATAAATCAAATATATGCCTTTAAATCAAACAGAAGACATTTAAAACAGCATAAAATAATTTACTTGGAGATTTCTATGTCAAAAAATTAAAAAAAAATCTCTACAGAAAATGCAAATAAATAGTCTACAATAAAAGCAGCTACAACAGTCATAAATCAGTAGTAATGCAATGTTTCCCTGTCAGAACTTCATAATGAGGCTGATACACAAAAGGAACAATTAAATTGCAGCTCCACATGCACAAGACAGTCCTTAGTGTTCAAATGACAGAGCAGAACTTCAGTTTCTTAGAAGAGGTCATAAAGCACTTAGACATTTCCCATAACTGCTCAAAAGTAGTATTAAGCATATAAACACCACAGAATTCCAAGAGGAAATTACAGTAGTAGTAACTAAATAGTAATAAAAAGGAAGGGAATTACCCTGAGGAATCTTATCTGAGTTTGGAAGCTGTAATCCACTAATGCAGGCTGTTGAGGAATTTCTACTGTGTGATTCCTACAACTGGCACTGACTTCCTGTGACAGGGTTTAAGCTTCTACTGATGGGAGGTGGTTAGCCCATTCCCTATCACATGGAGTTAGAGGAGGGAATTCTGAGCTCTGGAAAGCTGCCAGTATGGGTCTGTGTAGGCACATAACACATATACCACTGAGGCAGTGTAAATAATGAACATGTTCTTTCCTCTTCTGAGGCCACGTTTTAACAGTTAAAAACATACTTTGAGTGGGGTGTCAGGCTGCATGTGACAATAAAAAATTAGAGAGAAAGAGATACAGATACTCAAAATAGTGTCATCTTTAAGCAAACAAAAAATGGTGCCTTTTTCACAATGTATTAATTTCAAATATTAATTGTATAAGCATTCCATTTACCCTGCAGTGATTTTTTTCAGGGTCGCAGTGAAAACTAATTGGCAGAGGCTGCAAAGACCTTCTTTCCTAAACTTCATAAAATGTTGCTATTCACATACAGTCTTGAAATTCACATTCGTACAACATACTGGTTTGCACAAATTTATCCAGTGAAAAACTGCAGAAGGCAACTGATGGATTAGGAAATAGCTCCACAACAGCTCTTCAATTGAAACAATACAAATAAGACTAGCACATGGTAACATTTGAGAAGAATTTCACTTGTACAGCTTAGCATCAACTTATGACAAGGAGGAGCTGGCATAATGATTAAGGTTCATAGAATAGTACTAGGCTAACTGCCCTTCTGGGCCACTTTAAGCCTTGCCAATTATCCATGTGAGCATCAAACCCTGCACCTTCTGCTTGTAAGGTAAGCACCTTAACCAATATAACAACCTCCCACCTCAGAGATATTGGTACAGGGTTTGATTTTGACCTTTGGGTACTGGCTAGGCTTGCAATAGCCTGCAGACTGATAGTCCACTATTTGCCATAAACAAGATCACTATAAGCACTGTCAAACCCCAGTGTTGAAATCACATCATCGAAAGTACACATTTCAAGTTCAACTTGCTACCTCAATGTATAGAACACTAAAATATGTACAGTAAGAATTAAAGCACTTTTCAGAGATTTATTGAGTTTACAGAAAAATGAAACACACATTTTATGAGGAAGGTTATCAATACTATGCACTTGTTTCTGGGGTCCAAGCCACAAAAACACATGGTATGACAATTTACTAGACTAGAGTCAAACTACCCTACCTTTCAGCAAATCCATCTTTGTTAAAGTAGTCATGTAGCAGCAGTTCAGCACAGGACAGCCTCCTGTCAGGATCAATGTGCAAGCATTTCTGGGAAAATGTGAAAGAGAGGGTAAGAAACTCCATGAAAAATGATATTAAGAGCTCAGTGACTCAAAAACATTTAAATATGCATCACTCTAAAGCTGTGACAAATGTATTACTCAACAGGAATTGTGAACTGAGGTTTAATGAAATATGATATTTATATCAAGTATTTCAGAGATACCATGGGCGTACACTAGATGTCTGCCACTCATTTCTTGTTTAACTGAATGCCTCAACTGTTTCTTCCCAGAGCACCAATGAAGGAATAATACTACAGCACCAGACAGGCCCAAGAAAAACAGAAAATATCAAAAAGTGTGGGTGCCTTTTACTGACATAATTACCATCAGTGGGACTTAAAGAATTGCATAGGATGAAAGTAATATAACCGCTGACAGACATTTTAATTCAGTTTAACACAGACTGCATACTTTTACATCCCAGTAATTGATGCCAGTTTGGCATTATTAGCAGGATTTTGTTCGCTAAGTGTCTTCTCATCACTCACACTTCACCTAAACTGTGTTTATTTTTTATTCTAACATTTAAGTAAATGAGTTTCTCATCCTTTGTTGTCTTTGTTATTGCTATACCCAGGTTAATCTTAAATATATCTGACTTCTGTCAGAAGAACATTTGTCTGTCTGCTGTACATTTAGTTTATAGCTGTCCCATCTGTCCTCATTTGACCTGCCATCCTTAGTAGTCAAAAATTCAGCTGAGTGCATCAGTTGAGTCACACTTTCTTACCATGCATTTCAAAACTCTCTCCCTGAAGTAATAGCTCCTGAAACCCATGTTGCAGTTTTACCACTGCTTGCAGCTTATACTGTTTAGCATCCTCACACTTCCTCCTCAGTTCCACATTTATATTTATATTTACATTTATATTTATATTTATTGGATATCCCAACAAATTAACCATAAAACTATAATATTTGGAGACTTAAACATAGACTGGCAACTCACAATCTCCACTACCTCCAATGAATCCATAAACTTGTACAACTTCAGACAATTAATAACCACACCTGCTAGAATCAGTACATGTAACTTCAGGCTGCCTCTCAATATTAGATTAGATTCATACAAACAAACCAGACAAACTGACAAAAGGAGGCTGCCTCTCAGATAGCATAAGTGATGACATACCAACATATGGTATTAGAACTCACCATAACCTAGATAAATATACTATCTATAATCAAATACGAAATACAACTAATTTCAGCAAAGATATTTTCAATGGAACACTAAAACAATATAACTGGAATGTACATAGAACAGTGCTGCTAGATACTACTGTAGAACACTTTAATAATTGTATTCTTTATAGACCTTAAATAATCTAGCACCAGTATGTAATAAAAGAACAAAGTCCAAACCTGCACCATGGCTGACAAAGGAAAAAAATCATGATAAAACCTGAAAAAACTGGTCTAAAAATAGAAATAAAAAAAACACTCCAGGAATTTAGACATCTTAGAAACCTTGCAAAACTCCATATCAAACAGGACAAATAACATACTATACCAACTTACAAGAGAAACATATAGACAACCCAAAACTGTTTCGGTCATCCCTAAATAAACTCCTACAATCACAGCTCTTCAATTTTAGTCTAGTACCTACATCACTCATAAGGAACTTGCTCCTTAAACTAAAAACAACTTCTGTAGCTGTAGAAAAACTACCATCAGACTACCTAAAAATGGCTGTAGAAGTCATAGCCTTCCCTGTGTCCATACTAAATAATAGGTCCATAGCAGAAAGCTACGTTCCATCATTGTGGAAAAAATCCTACATCATAGCACTGCATAAAGGTAGTACATCTACAGAGTTTAATAACTACAAACCGATAGTGATTCTCTCCCCCCTCTATAAGATATTAGAGAAATGCATCCGTATGCAGCTGATGCAATACCTAACCTCAACTAACCTGCTCTCAGAAACACAGCAAGGCTTTAGGCCCCAGGACAGCACCACTACTGCTCTACTATATTTTACCAATGTAATAAACCAACATTGAAATGATCGCCTGCTTGTGTCCACCATGTTCTTTGACTTGTGAAAGGTATTTGATATTGTGTCACACCAGCAACTGCTCATTTGACTCTCATCAATAGGGCTTTCACAATACTCCTTCTTGTGGTTCCTTAGTTACCTATCTGGAAGGTAACAAGCTGTTAAATGGCAACAAACCTACTAATCCTTTCAACCGGTTACTAAAGGTGTCCATCAAGGCTCTATCCTTGGTCCTCTACTATTTATAATTATTAATGACCTCTACACCTCCACTCACCATGCTAGTTTAGTTCAGTATGCAGATGACTCAATGTTAATATGTGCAGCCTCAACAATAAATAAGCTTCAAGACATTACCCAAAAATCTTTTTCCTCTATAAAAACCTGGCTCAAAGGATCAGGCCCTTACTCAACCCAAAGAAAACTAAGTTAATGTTTTTCAACTCAAAATGTTTCCAAAATCAAAAGCAATCTTTTACCATAAAGTCAGTGAAAAATACTGTCACTAAAACTGCAACACACAGTAAACTTCTAGGAGTTATAATACATGACAGCCTCAAATATGACCGCCATATACTGCTCACCATTAAATCTATGCACCAGAAACTAGGCTTTCTTTATAGGATCAATTGTTTCCTTACAGATACTGCAAGAAAAACTCTAGCCACTACCTTCTCACTGCTGACTCTCTTATACACTGCTATCCTAACAAACATAAACAATACTCAAAAAACTAAACTTGCCTCCTGCTACAACAAAAATAGCTACATTTGCCACCAGTCTCCCTCATAGGACTCCCCATTGTCTTAGCTTAAAGCAATTAAACTGGCTTGAACTGCACAACTGTCTAAGATATACACATCTGAATACAGCGCAACATTCAGAAAAATGCCCTGCACTAGAAAACTTATTACTACCCTACTGTCCAGCAAGGGACCTCCATTCTAGTAACGTATTCTTATTACTTACAAATAAGTCAGATAATGTTGTAGGAGATTCGCTCTACTCCCAATGCATTTCTAACCTCTGGAATAGTATCCCCATGCAAATAAAACTCTTGACAAATTCAATAGTTTAAAACCACTGTTTAAACACCATCTTAACCAATCCTGGTCCTGTACATGCTCATCACAGGGTTAAAACGTTTTTCCTGAACAATACCATCTATCCAGATACTCTCCTTAAACACAACATTCTCACCCTCTTAAAACAACTTTTATGCATAACTGCTGCCTGTACAATCCATTAAGTTGCATGTGTGCTTTCCCTTTAGTAACTTCCCCTTTGTAAAATCTTAGAATGCATATGTATAAATGTAACTACTGTTTGTGTATTAATGTAAATAGAAGTGTAACTACTGTTTGCATATAAATATAAACAGAAATTTATATTTATATTTAGAAAGTTTGACTGAAACTTACTATAATGCAATGTAAGCAAATGGAGCTTTTCTCCCCGGTCCTTCTCTGAAAATGGGTATTACCCAGTCTGACTTTCCCAGTAAACAAACACAAATAAATAAATATTTTCATGGTCTATTTTCATGACCCTATGGACTGAGAGAATGGTCCTGCCCCCAATCTCTGCTTGCTTTCAGTGCATACAGTCATCATTCTCTAGCCTTGCTTCAAAGTCTGGCCACTTCATCTCTTTAATTATCTTGTTGCTTACCTTTGAACCCTTTCCAATAATGGTATGCTCCTGTCCCAGCCTAGGATGCATCTGAGCATCTTACTGGCTTTGGCTGAACACTTGATGGTCCACTTTTGCTGCAATTACCACATCCAGATTATTCCCATGGCTTGTTAGCTTGAGTTCCTTCCAGCCTGTATCTCATACCTTGGCTATTATATCCTATCCTATATGCAACACTTTGCTTTTGAATACACGGAATTGTAATTGCTACATCTCTTCTCATTTTGTTACTTTGCTCAGATTTCTTGTTAGGTTCTTCCTTCCCTGTTTTTCTGCAGCCCACACACTGATATTTTATGCAGACATGTTGAGGCAGGGTCTTCTGATGTATATGAAAGAAACACACACTGAAAAATATCTGACCAGGAATTAGCCCCTGAAGTGCATTGCTCATCAACCTCCTTTGCTCTGATACAGAGACTCCTGCACAATCACCCTTGGAGTTCTCCTTCCTATTTATCTTTCCAATTATTTTAGCTTTCTGCGTTTCTCCAATAATTGATGCAACTTACACCAGTAGACTTGTGTGTCAAACCTAGCTAAATGTAGTGAAATTGAGGAATATGAAGGTCCCATCAACCAGTACACTCCTAGCCAGATGCACTGTAAACCAATCATAATAGTACCTGGGAATGAATCCATACTGAACTATTTCCTACAGTTGACTGTACGTCGTGAAAATTGTTATTAATCTTTTTCTGAGAATATTTTCCATCACCTTCCTTTTCCCTGCCTCCTTAGAGGAGATGCACCACTGTTACATTTTTAGTCATATAGTTATCTCTCCAGTGGCATAAGATATATTCAGTACCTCAGAGAAACCATTCACTAGAACCTTGGCTAGACACGGGAGAATTCTGTGAGTGGAAACCATCCAGCATCTGAGTCATCTTCCAGCTATCTGGCTATCACCTGTTCCACCATTCTGAATCTGATCTCATATTCGCCCCCAGACCTCTCTATTTCTTCTATCCTTTCTTCCCAAGTTCATTATCATCCTCATTTCCTTGTACAGGTGGTGGCAAAGAATGTATAGTTGTGTACATTGATGTATGAATTCCTCACTGCTACAAGACAGTATAGCTATTTAGGTTATACCCTGCTCAGGATATAGCAGCCAGCCAGTTTTCAAAAATATCTGGCTCTCCTCCACACATGCTCCCAAGCTGCTGTGTCTCAGGATCTACAGAGAGAAAACAGCAGCCTGAGCCCCCATCTTTTCAGGACTTTCTTTTCCCCCAAAAAGGAATACTTATCCTGAAATCTAAAAACGTTAGGAACACAAAAAAAAATAACTATATACAGAAAAGAAGGGGGTGGAGGGAGAGAAAGTGTGGCTGCTGTAGCAGTGATGGAACTGAACATCTACTGCTATGGTAAATGCAACTTACACAACTGTACAATGTTCATCACTCTCGCTACTACAGTAGCTTATAGCTATTTGGGTAAATTACCATAGCTTATCCATCCTGTGAGGAAGAAGTATAAGGATCCAGAAGTCCCCTTGAGTAAGGTCCTAGCAAAACTGGTTCTGGACCTGGAGAAGGAATGCAGTTTGTAATGCTTTGTAAACATATGTATAGAGGGCCAAGAAACATATTCTAGAATACTTCTAGAGTACACCTTTTTCCAATATGCCACTGAAGAAGACAAGGCTGTAGTAGAATGTGCCTTGATTCCACCTCTGATATATTTGCCATGGTGAGAATAACAAAAAATAAAAACAATAACAAGGAACAACCATCTGAAAATAGTCTGTTTTGACAGAGGTTGCCCTTTCTTCTCTTGCCATTCATAGATAAATGAATAAGACAAGGCTCTAGTAGAATATGCCTTGATACTGCCTGCGATATATCTGCCATGGTGGGATTAGAAGTACTCTAGAAGTATTCTAGAATAAGGAGGTCATAACATCCCTGTACTCCTCCCTTATCAGACCCATTATCAAGTACAATGCCCCCTTCGGCATGTACCTTGCCAAGCACATGCAGCAGTTGGAGAGACCACAGAGGTTCCTAACCAGGAAAATCCAGGTTCTCAAACACCTATCCTATACAGATTGGCTAAAAGCCCTGTCCCTCTACTCAGTCTCATAGAGACTGCTCAGAGGTGACCTGTGTCTGGCATACAAGGCCATTTCAGATCCAGCCTTGATGGACTTGCTGCACATCTGTAAGACAAACTCCACTCGTGCAACCTGCAAGCAAGGCCTTAACCTGGTCTGTGATGTTAACAGAGCTTGTTGATGGGATAGTTTTGTGTCTCAAAGACTCCCCCATCTGTGGAATAGACTCCCTCACCATGTCAAGCAGAGTACCTCTCTAGCCCTCTTTAAGAGGAATCTGGATGACTGGCTGGGAAACAGAAAATATACCACTAGGATCCCACCTGTGTCCTTGCTAGACAGGGGAACAGGTGCTGACTTTGAGGAAACATGGGCAGAATTCTTGGCTAGGCTTCTAAGGGCCTCTGGGCCAATAGCCAAGAATCATCCTATGAACCTATGAACCTATAAACAGCTGTTCAGCTTTCATAAATGATTTTATTTTGTCAAGATACCACCTGAGTTGCTTGAGAACATCCTGAGTATGAAGAACTCTTTCTCCCTAATTTTTACGCTCTGGATAGAAAACATGAAGAATGATGGCATGATTCAGTGCAAACTATGAAACAACGTTTGGCATGAAAGGAAGGATTTGTTAATAAAATAACCCTATCTCTATGGAAAACCAAATAGGGTTCACCCACCACGAGAGCTTGCAACCCAGGCACTCTTCTTGTAGAAGTCAGAGCAATGAATAATATGTTCTTCCCAGTTATGAACCATATATCAGACAGATGAGCTGGTCCAAAGGGAGACAAAGTTAACTCTTCCAACATAAAGTTAAGATCCCAAACAGGTGGCATCTGTTCTTAGGTGCTCTTACATGTAAACCCCCCATAAAAAATGCTTGACTAGAGACAGAGAAGAAAGGGAAGTATCCATGGGCTGGCATGCTGATATGGCATGAGAGAAGAATAAGACAGGTCACAGAGCAGTAACTCACACAAATATTTAATAACCACTGGTACATAATCCTTAACTGGGCCCTGTTTATCAGAGTAGCACCAACTAGAAAATATTTTCCACTTGCTAATATAAGATTTGCTAGTAACAGGTTTTCCTTCTTCCTTGAGTAACTACTGCACATCCTCGTGAAGAAGGTGCCTAAAAGATATCATCCAGGTAGTCAGTTGTAGTTATTTGGTTCTGGGTGCATCAAACTCCCCCTGTCTTGTTTGAGTAGATCCACTCTGTGAGAAAGGTTGTGGTAACTATATTTGGATAAGTCTATAAGAAGGAAGAACCACTGCTGCCTGGCCCAGAAGGTAGTCACTTCAGTGGTCTTTGGAGAGTCTTTCCTGAATCTTCATAATTATCCTAGATGCCAGTGGAAATACATAAAGAAACATTCCCAATCAAATGAAATCAAATGACATCTACTGTTATGGTAAGTTATACACCTGCACTATATTCACCATACTGATAACTGCTGCAGTAGCCTAAGATATATGGATAGATTACCATAGCTTAGAACAACTGGGAGGTGGAAAGGGAAGGGTCTATGAGCTCCTAGAGGAGGGTCCTATCAAAATCTGTCCTAGACTTGAAAAAGGAGTCTAGTTTATAGTGCTTTGTAAAAGTATGCACAGAAGACCAAATTGCTGCTTCTAGAATATTTCTGGAATCCAACCCTCCAAAAAGACAAAGACAAGGCCCTGGTATAGTGAACTTTGGCCCCGCATGGGAACAGTTTTGTTGTGGTGGGAACAGCAAAAGGAATAGCAAAAACCTGAGAAAACCATTTGGAAATAGTTTTTTATACAGGCTGTTCCTTCTTCTTACCTTCACAAGAAATGAACAACTGATCGGAAGTTCTGAACAATTTTGTTCTGTCAAGATACTACCCAAGTTGTCTGTGGACATCCAAGTTATGAAGTATCTTTTCTCTCTCATTTTAGGGTCAGGAAAGAAAACAGGGAGATGGACAGTTTTGCTTAAAGTAAATCTGGATAGCACGAAAGAAGGATTACTTCTCAAAGGAACCCTTTCTCTGTTAAAGAGGAGATAAAGCTGATCCACCACAAGAGCTTGCAACCTAGGTACTCTTCTTGCAGAAGTCAAAGCAATCAGCAAAACTATTTCCCATGTTAAGAACCTCAAGTAAGCCAGATGAGATAGCTCAAATAGAGCGTGTGTAGCTTCTCTAACACAAAATTAAGATCCCAAGGAGGAGCCACAGTTTTTTCTGGTAGGTTTCTTATGCAGCATCAAGTTCAAAAACATTTGCACATGAGAATGCATTGAAAGAGGGAAGTCCAGAGCAGACATGTTGAAATGGCTGACAAATGAACGCTGATACAGGAGTAAGATAGGCCATAGGATAGTAACTCACGCAAATACTGTACAACCAGGCAAACACTAGCCCTGAATGGATGTTGGTTGTTTTGTCAGTACCAACTAGAAAACCTTTTCCATTTGCTTATATGTGATTTTCTAATAGCAAGCTTTTTTGCCTCCATTAGTACCCTCTGCAAGTTTTCAGAAACAGTTACTGGCAATATCACACACTAATTCAAGAAAGAAAAATCCAGAACTGGTCTCTAAATAATTTCTTTCTTTGTCAATATCCTGAATCACCATACCTCTCCCATCACACTTTTTGATAACCTCTGTAGCAGAGAGTCCAGAAACTAAACCTTTATCCAAAGAAGAATTCAAAAACTCATTTTTGACATCATCTGGGAGGTTCTGAGAATGTAGCCAGGCAAACCACATCAAAACAGTAACAGTGGCAACAGCCTTCAAGCAGTATCAACAGGGTCATGAATACACTTGTAACAATGAGAAGTAATCTAAGAGCTAGAAAGTAACTAGACTACAAAAAGCAAGATTTTCCTCACAAAAGGAAACTACAACCCAAACATTCATTATACTTTCACAATTAGCCATTATAAATGTTAACATATAAGCCTAACAATTCAGAATTCTAAACTTCAAAGTTGCAAAAACATACACTTTCTTCCCAAACTTATCAATAGCTTTACCATTCTTGACAGAAGGATTAGAATTAACAAAATGCTTGGCAGCAGCTGGACTGACTAAAGCTATAGCTGCTGGATCTGATCTAGGGTTAGTGTATAAAAACTTAGGATCATAGGAGGTTACTAGGCTAACAGCTATAGAACTTTTTTAAGCCTAGCTATTCATGACCCAATTTCCCAATTATCAATGCCCAAGGATTAGAACAGCTTTGGCATCTACAAGCTGTCCTTGTCCATAAGAGACATAGCCAATAAGCTAGGGGTAAAATTGCAGTTTCCCTTCCATTGGTCCAAATTGTGTTTAAATAGGCTTAGGGAAGGCCTCAAATCTTCATAAAGGGGTAATCTGTTCCAATGTAGGGTATTCTCTGAGACACATACCTGTCCCTCAAGTATGTTTTGTTTACATCACATACAAGGTTTAGATCCTTAGATCAGGTAATTTTTAGTGCTGTTTGTTTTGCAAATGTGTAGCAGATCCATCAGGGCTGGACCGGATAATACTTTGTAAGCTATGCATAGATCACCCCTCAGCAGTCTGTAGGAGACCGAGTACAAGGATAGGGTTTTGAAGCAGTCCGGATAGGACACGTTATTTCCACCCTGTATGCTTTTGCTGAGGAACCTCTGTGGTCACTCCAGCTGTTGTAAATGCCTGGTCAGATACATACTGAAGGGTGCATTGTACTTTAATATTGGTCTATTGAGGGCTGAATATAGCGGGACTATGATCTCCTTAGATCTGGATGCCATGCCTTTACTTATAAGTCATGCCATGTAGAAAGATTTTCTCACTGACATGGACACATGGTGATCAAACTTCATTTTACTGACAACCTGAATTCCCAAATCCCTTATCATTGGGTCTACTCATGGAAGTCTTGAAAGACTCAAGAACACTGACCATTCCATATGCTTTCAGAGGGGCAGCAGTCTGGCTGTCTGGAAACCACAGGCTCCGGAAAACACATCCTCCAAGGTAGACAGCACTGGTGGGATGGGTGAGGGTTCCAAAAATTCCAGTTGTAGTAATTAATAGTATTTTCTAAGGGGATAAGAAACCTCAGTGCTCTACTGAAAACATTGGCTTATTTTGGAAATAATCTTAGAGAAAGTAAACCCCTCAAAGGGAGATTCAGATACAATACTCTCCTCAGAATCTGAATCAGGAACCTGAGGAGGAAAAAATACATGTGTCTCCTCATATTCATTCCTCTACAGACTCAACACCTTGAACCTCTTCAGGAATGGAGAAATCCTTTCTTCTTTTACCAGAAACCACCTTACAAGAAGGGTCAATTACCTATACAAAACCCTGAGGCAAGTCCAATAAATTACATTTGTGACACAGAAGAAGTTAAATGTCCAGTTTTTTGTATCTTTTTGACGGGACAGTTAGGGCAAAAAGACCTAGTATTGCCAGCAACAGTTTCCACAGGGATGGGCACTAAATACTAGCTAACAGGGACACATTCCCTGCCTCTTCTCCCATAACCAATCAGAGTTGCTCTCCCTTGCCTAATGAGGGGACCCACAACAGCTGCAGAGGATGTGGCTAACCCCCAATCCATGGTGGCTATACTGGGCAACACTAGAGGGATCCAAAGAAAAAGATAAGTGGTCTCCGGAACTACCTTTGGTCATTACAAGACTGCTGTAATGACTGCTTAGTTATCTTTCTGTGTCTGGAAGAAGGTTTGGCAGATGGACCAGTAGATTTTTCTATGGTCAAGCTGAAAAATGAGAAGTTATGTACCTACCATAACGTTCCATGTTATTTGTCTTCTTCTCGCCTTCTTTCTTGCTGGATGGGTTTGGAGCCAATCCTCGTCTCCGACTCGGCCAGTACTAAAGCTCGAGAGCTATTTCTACCAGCTCAAGGCTCCCCTATATCCCACAATGCTAGGCGTAACTACTCAGATCTCGTTTGATAGCTAAAACCCAGCAGTTCTAGTCTCCATAGTATGGAGAAGAGAGAAAAAACCCCACCTCTATATAAACCTGTATGTAAGCTACCACAAACAGAAAAGGGAGAATAGAGGTGGTAGAACATGTGGGAAGGAAGCCCCAATGGAAGATCCCAAAAATTCCTATCGGTCTGTCCAGGCTGGGGGGAAGGAGGGTGGGACGCAAGAAAGAAGGCGACAAGAAGACAACTAACATGGAACGTTATGGTAGGTACATAACTTCTCAATGTTAAGTTGTTGGCGTAGTCGGCAAGGTCTGTGGTTTGCAGTGGATATGTCACAACAGCCAATGTTTTTTCCATTTAAGCACCTAGGTGTAGGGTTAAATAAAAAACATTCTGTAAATGCCAAAAGTAAGGGAGGGGCAAATGTTGAATTTCCAGCATTGTTTGGGAAATGGGACCCCCTTGCTAGGGCATTGAGTCAGGTTTCACCTCCACCTTCCCCTAAGTCCTCACCAGTAAACCCAGTAGACCCTGAGGAGCTGGCAAAGGCCTTATCAGGTTTAAAACTGGAGGATAAGGGAAAGAAGGTGAAAGAGGGAGTGGGAGCAGCTGGATGGCTGTTCTTTGAAGTAATACAGGAGTCCCTCTTGGCTTGGTTTCTTCGGGTCTGGGATACAGGGGGAGAGAAGGGGTGGAAATCCCCAATGGAAAAAATGGAAGCAAATTGACTAGAAGGCGGGTCCCCAGTAGCTAGAGGCACAGTTAGAGCCATTACACCTGGGGACCGACGCCCCTACGTGCCTCTTACCATTTTTGGAGGAGGACCACAACACGTAATGGCTTTAGTAGATACTGGATCAAAAATAACTATTTTTGCAGGCAACCCCGTAAATTCCGTGGACAGTCTGTGGAGATTGATGGATATGGGGGCAAAGACGATAGGTGTCAAAACCAAAGTAAGAATAGCCTTTGGGGATGGTATTCCTAGTGCCATTGTAGCAGTGATAGCTCCTGTACCAGAACACATTTTAGGAATAGATGTTCTAAAGGGTAGGACCTTAGAAACTACAGTAGGGCCATTTAGATTTGGAGTACGGCACTGTTCAGTCAATGCAGTCAAGGCTGTTGTTCGAGGTGATGCCAAGTGGGAACCTTTGCATATTCCCACACCAAAAGTGGTGACCAACATCAAACAATATCGTGTTCCAGGGGGCCATTCAGAAATTACTGAAACAATCCAGGAATTACTTCGTGTTGGCATACTCGAACCAACTGTGAGCCCATTCAATAACCGGTGTGGCCTGTCAAAAACCTGATGGTTCCTGGCGATGACAGTAGATTATCGGGCTTGAATAAGGTGGCCCCACCTTTAACTGCAGCAGTGCCGGACATTGTTACCATTGTAGAGACTTTCTTCTTCTGCTGGGCCGTACCATGCAGTTTTGGACTTGGCAAATGCTTTCTTCTCCATACCTATAGCAGAAGAGAGTAGGGCTCAATTTGCATTTACCTGGGAGGGGAGGCAATATACCTTCCAGGTACTTCCACAAGGATATCTACACAGCCCAACCCTTTGCCATGGGCTGGTGGCCAGAGATCTGGCTAAGTTGCAGTTAAATAAAGTGACTGTATTCCATTACATTGATGACATCCTGATTACAGGAGAAAAGCCGGATGTGGACATTGCATTAAAAACAGTGATTGAACACCTTCAGAGCCGAGGGTGGGCAATAAATGAGGATAAAACACAGCAGGGAACATCAGTGAAATTCCTGGGTATGATATGGAATGGAGCAAAAAGAAAAATACCTGCATCGGCCTTAGAAAGCATTCAAAAGATTGCAGTCCCAAAAACAAAACAGCAGGCACAAGCCTTTTTGGGAGCAATGGGCTTTTGGAGAGCCTTTGTACCACACCTTGGGCAAGTTTTACGACCTATTCACTATGTGACTAGAAAGAAATGTGACTTTCAGTGGGGTCCTAAACAGCAGATGGCCTTCGAGGAAGCGAAAAAAGCCTTGCAACAAAGTGTGGGACTGGGTCCAATAGACCCACAGCAACCTTTTATTTTGGAAGTGACTGTTGCTAATAATGTCATGTCCTGGGGATTGTGGCAAAAGAATGATATGGGAAAGAAAAGACCACTGGGATTTTGGTCTAAATCCTGACCGAGCACAGACTAGATACAGCCCTCTCGAACAGCATGTACTGGCTGTATATACTGCCTTGATTCATGTAGAGGGGCTGACCAAACAACAGACGGTGACAGTGAAAGTAGACTACCCAATCCAGGGGTGGTTACGAGACAATACTCTGATGACTTCTACTGGAAGCTGGGAAGAGCGTTGTTTGCAGTGACTACCAAACCCACCTTGACATGGAATTTGACCAGCACAAAATACATCAGAACTGTTTGTAGATTAAACTGTGACAGACATCCAGAGAAATGCACTGCCAATCCTGCTGGGGGCTTATATCAGAGACTAAATGAATCAGGATTTTCTCTGGCTGAGTCTCCATTAGATTCTTCCTGCATAACCGAATTTCAAAGGGAAAACAGCACTGCAGAAACCAGATCTCCAAATTTGGAGATATATGCTATGGACAACAGTTCAACTGTATTTGATGGTTTAAGACATATAGTAAGATATACAAGAGGATGTAAAACTGTAAGTAGTGCTAGAATTGTTCAGCATGTTAAAACCATTAGATTTCACATGTGAAAATGACTCTTGCATATTGATCTTTGATTATCTTGCTAGTAAAAAGGGAACAAAACAAGTTTGTCCATTTGTAGCATTGCCTCTGCAATTCGGAAGTAATTGGTGGGTGCCTCAGATAGAATCTAATCTCATTGATTATAATGATATGCCCATTGATTTAGCAGGATGTGAGACCTGGCCCCAGGGGTGGGTGTGCATGCTAATTAAAAGAAAGCCTCATCCATGTTTACATAATGGGACTGGAGAATGTGCTTGGCATAGATATATAGTGAATGGGACAGACATTTATCAACTCAATGATACCACAGCTTGTGTAGTATCCTCCTGTAAGCTGGCTTGGAGTGATGGAACAATCACAGACAGTGGAGCACATTGTAAAAGTAATGTACATGCAATCATTGATTTTTGTACTGGGGAATTGATCAGATTGACTAGATGGATGGACATCACATTAAAATGCTAGCATAGAACCATTGCACACTTTTAGATGGCCATCTCTAGTCCACCCGGACTTTAAACAAATTAAGCAGGAAGGGCAAGCTGTACTGCTCCTGCTGAATAAGACTTTACATGATGCATCAAACTGTAATTAAAATGATTAAAGACAAAGGTACCATTCTTCAAATTGCAAATGAAATTCAAGACATGTCTGTTTCACATTGGTATGATATTTTTATGTGGTCACCAAAGGCTTCTGCCTGGTTTAACTTGCTTTTACACCCTTTATTGCTGACCACAATAGTTTCAGTGTTGTTCTGCTTAATTTCCTGCTGCATTTATTGTAAGGTTATGAAAAAATACAATAAGATGCTGTCAATTTTGCACATTATTAGAAGCACACAGCGATCATTGCTTAGTGCAAGGGGTGGCCTGTGACGGATCCACACAGTTTACCTGATTTTTGATGCCCTAAGCCATTGAACTGCTGTGTGTTTGTAGGTGTGCTTGATGTTAGATTGATATGCTGTTAATTGAATAAATACATGATATGCTGCTTGATGTTATATACATACATGAAACCTAAAAGAATTATGCTTTAAAGGCAAGTTTGCACACTGTCTGGTATAACTGAACTTTAGTTAACCTTTGGAGTTGTTTGCCAGTTTAAAAGTTGTTTACCAGACAGAGGGGGATTTCAAAGAGGAACTATACCACAGGTGTGTGGGCAAACGGCTTTCTAAAAGGAGGAAGTAATGTATAAAACTAGACATTACGGGGCTTGTTGACAACTCAGGAAATGATTTGTAATGTTTTAAAAACAGTTCATTAGCTCATGAATAAACTGGTGATCTAAATATCATCAGCTAAATGATTACCTAATGGCCTAGGTGTAATCAATTGAACCTATTGACCCTATGCCATGCTCAAACCTATAAAAGGCTCAGAGGTTGGTAATAGATTGGAACTCATCATCATCCGGATCTGATTAAAGCAAGAGCCTGAACTGAGCATACAGCATTGCCTGCCAGTGTCGGCCCTGTCTTGACTGAACAGATAGCTGTACTGAATAGGTTTGGAGTCCCCTATCAGTGGCAAAGATGATTCTCTTTTGCATATGCTTGTATCCGGATCTGATTGAAGCAAGAGCCTGAACTGAGCATACAGCATTGCCTGCCAGTGTCGGCCCTGTCTTGACTGAACAGATAGCTGTACTGAATAGGTTTGGAGTCCCCCTATCAGTGGCACAGATGATTCTCTTTTTGCATATGCTTGTAAGTACATGATTTAACAGTTTTTATAATTGTTAATGTGATAGGTCATAGGTTAGGTTTTGCATATTAATGTGATAGGTTTTTTTGCATATTGACTAGTCAATTGCTTTTTTTTGTTACAAACCTTAATTGTTAAAAGCTAAAAATAAAATTGCTAAAGTTTGAGCCTTGGTCTCTTGTGTCATCTCTAATACTGTATTAACCACAAAATTTAGTAACCTGACCAGAACAGTTGTGAATCTCACCTTCCATTCTTGCTGGATGGGACCGCGTCCCTAGCACCTTACCCTGGGTGGCTTATCGGAACAGACTCTTGAGAACAGTGGAACCAAAGTTGGCACGGTTTCCGGAGGCCATATCCAATTTGTAATGCGAGATAAAGGTATGAGGTGAAGCCCATGTGGCTGCTGCACAAATGTAATCTATTGGTAGCCTGTCCTGAAAAGCTACAGATGTAGCTAATGCCCTGGTTGAATGAGCTCTAGGTCTTGAAGGCAGCTTTTGATGTCTGATTTCATAGATGAAGGTAATTATAGAGGTAAGCCATCTTGAAAGGGACACTTTAGAAACTGGAAGGCCCATTTTCCCTTCCGCATAAGACAGGAAGAGCTGGTCAGATTTCCTGAACTGTTTAGTCCTGTCTAAATAATATCGAAGTTGGCGATGAACATCTAGAAAATGTAACTTTTGTTCCGACCTGTTGGAATAATCAGGGAAGAAGACAGGGAGATCGATAGTCTGGTTTAGATTTGCCTCAGAGGAAACCTTAGGCAAGAAGGACAGATTAGTCCGTAGGGACACCCTGTCTTTATGGAAAACTAAGTAAGGAGGACAACTGCAAAGAGCATGAAGTTCAGATACCCTTCTAGCTGATGTTATGGCTACTAGAAAAAAGTGTTTTCCATGAGAGCAACTTGAGAGGGCATGAAGCCGCAGGTTCGAAGGGGGGAAGAATCAAGGACACTAGGACCAAATTCAAGTCCCACTGAGGTGGGGGATCTTTGATTGGGGGCTTGAGCAAAAAGACACCTCTTAGAAAGGCTTTGCAAAGTTTATGGGACATGATACTGGAGTCCGAGACACCTACATGAAAGTTAGATATAGCAGCTAGTTGTACTCTAATGGTAGATGAGGAAGAGCCTAAATGAAAGAGCTCTGCCAGGAAGTCTAGGATAGATTGGACAGGTGCGGTGAAGGGGTCTATATTTTTTGATGCTGCCCAGAAGGAAAAATGTTTCCACTTACTATTGTAAATCCTTCTGGTAGAAGACTTGTGAGAGGCTATCAGGATGTTACGGACCGAATGAGAAATTAAAAGAAGCCTGGCTAGGGTAGGAATCGGAGAAACCATGCTGTGAGGTTGAGAGATTGGAGGGAGTGGTGCAGCTGGCCTGACTGGTGGGTCAAAAGATCTGGCACTGGGTCCAGATGCCAAGGCTGCTTCAAGAGGTAATGATGCAGGAACGGAAACCATATCTGTCGAGGCCAGTAAGGGGCAATGAGGATCATAGTGACTCTCAAGGTGATAGCTTTCTGAATTAATTGAGAGATCAGTGGAAAAGGGGGGAAAGCACACAGAAGTCCCCGGGGCCAATCGTGGACTAGAGCGTCTCTGGTGGGTTGGCCTGGTAGAAAGAAGAGAGTGAAGAAATCGTGACACTTGCTGTTTTGGGGAGTAGCAAAAAGATTGCAGCAAGGCCAGCCCCATCTTTGAAAGATTTCTTCTAGCACTGATTTTTTTAGAGACCACTCGTGAGGCATGAGAATAGCCCTGCTCAACTTGTCCGCAATCATGTTGGACTTCCCGGGAATGTGCGTTGCTATCAGAAACCACTGAGAAGAAATCGCCCACTGCCAAAGTCTGAGTGCCTCTCAACATAAGGGATTGGACTTGGTTCCACCCTGTTTGTTGATGTACCACACTACGGACATGTTGTCCATCTGAATTGCAATAGTCCCTGTGGGAAGAGAGTCCTGAAGGGCTTGCAACACTAAAAGCACTGCTCTCATCTCTAAGACATTTATGTGCAAGTGGCATTCGAAAGATTGCCATGTGCCCTGGACTGTCCTGCCCTGATAATGCCCCCCCCACCCAATCAGGGAGGCGTCCGTTGTCACCGTGGCAATTGGGGGGGGGGGGAGGGATGAAGGGTCTGCCATGAGGAACTTGAGGTGATGTCATCCACCAAGACAGGTGATTCTTGCATGATTGGGTTAGCAGAATGATGTGAGACACTGGGAGCTGTTGGAAGGACCATTGAGAAAACAGCATCCACTGGAGGATCCGCATGTGAAAACGAGCTAAGGGAAGAAGTGTAATGGTAGCTGCCATGAGTCCTAATACCTTCAAGACTACCATGGCTTTGATCTTGTTGCACTGAAGCAGAAGGTAAACATGTTTGCGGATATCTGATACTCTTTGCTCTGTCAGTCTGGCAGAAAGATGAACTGTGTCTAAGGTGGCGCCTATAAAGGTAATAGACTGACAAGGCGACAAGGCAGATTTTTTGAAATTTACTGAAATGCCTAGAGCTTGGCAAGTTTGAATGGTGAAGTCTCTGGATAGAAGAAGTTGACGCCTGGTGGTGGCGGTAAGGAGCCGTTGGTCCAAATATGGAAACACCTGGAATCCTTGATGTCTCAAGTGAGCCGCGACCACTGCCATACATTTGGTGAACACTCGGGGGGCTGTAGTGAGATCAAAGGGCAGGGCTCTGAACTGGTAGTGACTGGCTCCCAGCCTAAAGCGGAGAAACCTCCTGGAGCGTCTGCGCATTTTGATATGGTAGTACGCATCCTGAAGGTCTATTGAGCACATCCAATTGTCCTGACCCAAGAAGGGTAGAATGGACTGTAGCGTGACCATCCGGAATTTTGTTTTCTTCACATACTTGTTTAGCTTGCTGAGATCCAGTATTGGTCTCCAGTCCCCTGTCTTTTTTGGTACCAAAAAGAATTTGGAGTAGATTCCGGATCCTTGCTGGTCTGCTGGGACTGGCTGGATAGCTCTTTTTGACAGCAGCTTTGATATTTCTAACGCTGCTTGTTCCCTTAGACTGGGTGGAACGTCTGGAAGGGATCCTTTGGGTTGGAATGGGATGTGAATAAAGGGGATTTTGTAACCCTCGGATATAATCGACTGTACCCATTTGACTTGAGTGAGGGAAAGCCAGGCTTCTGGGTACAGTGATAATCTTCCCCCAACTGCCTCTGAAGGTGGACAGCCGGGCAGCTCCTCAGGGATGCTGAAAGGGTTTATCAGAGAAAGTCTCTCTGCTACCCTGGTTTTACGGACCACCTCTGCCCCTAGGGCAGCGTCTATTGTTGTTCCCCCCTCTGCCTCTAGAGGGGAATCGACTTTGTGCGTCAGATGAGACTCCTTGTGGTTTGCGGAACCACATTTCCCCCCCCCTCTGACCTTTGGGATAAGGTCTGGAAGGGGTAGAAAAACGGACCCCCACGGCAGAGAGAGTCTTACCTTCCTGCTCGCACCTAGTCAATGTATCCTTCACCTGAGGTCCAAACAACGTTGAGCCATCAAAGGGGGAATTGGTGAAGGACGCCTTGAAAGGGTCCGCAAAATTGCAAAGCAGCATCCGGGTGTGGCGTCGTAAAGCTACACCTGTGCCTGCGGCCCTACTCGCCCCATCGGCCACATATGAGATAAGCCGCATGGAGGAGTTGACAATCGAATTCAGGGTTGCCAACTGGGAGTTCATTTTGTCTTGGAACCCCTCAGCTGTTGGATCCTGCATAGCATCACCCATATCCTTGAGTAAATCTCTCTGGAGACGGGTGAAGTGACACAAGTAGTTCAGCGACCGCATGGCAAAGGTCGCTGAGGAAAACATCCACTTACCGTACCTGTCCATGGTCCTAGACTCCTTATTAGGAGGATGGACAGGTACCGAAGGATCGGCTAATTCCTTCTTAGTGGCTGGGGCCACCACCATGGCATCAACACAGACACCTTTAGATAAGAACTGTTTCTCTTTCGGGGCCGTAATAAATTTTGACGGCCTCCTTGGGGTAGGTTCCACCGAATCAGGGGCCGTCCAAGCCTTCCTTGCCACCACTTCCATGAGGGGGTCAAATGGAGGAGACACCCAGGAGGTAGAAGGGCGAGAGCCAAACACCTCAAGGTAGACCAACTCGTCCTCTGAAGGGTTAAGGGTGGGCAAGTTCCCCCTCTGTTTAAGGATTTCAAGGATGTCAGCAAAAGGACATCCTCAGAGGGGGACCGAGGGGAACCTTCAGATTCCTCCAAGTCGGTGTCCGAGGTGATAGACTCAGGGGAGTCAATGTGCTTCCTCTTGCACTGTCTCTTCCGAGGGGGTTCCCCTGCCGGATCAGGAGAAGCCTCGCAAGAAGAGGATATTCCCAATGGGGAAACCTGAGGGGCTGGCTCTCTACGGTCTGGTACGAGGGGGTGGGTAGAAACCACCGCAGGCACTGAAGAGGGAGGAGCTGACAGAGCCGACTGTGGGGTAGACAAGGGGTCTAGCATGCTCTGCATGACCTCGAAGGCACCCCGATCAGCCAGGGCCGAAGGTCCCCACTCCGAGGAGAGAAGGACCCCCCCCGGCACCGACAGGGACGGCTCCGAGGCCGATGTCGGAGCCGAACTCACCAGCGCCGATGCCCCGAGAGGGAGAATGGGGTCGGACAATGGTCCGATGCCACTCGCCCCCTCGGAGCCGACGAGGGAAGCCCAGCACCGAGATCCCTCCAAAGAGGAAATCGGAGCAGATGACGGAGTCGAAAGGGAGGGTATTGGCTCCGACACACCAACAGCCATGGCTCCGACGAGCCCCGGCTCCGAACTCAAAGGAGTCGGAGGAGGAACAAAAGCAGGGATGGGAATAGCCGCTGACTGTTGAGTAGGGCTATGCAGCATTTGGGCCAGTGCCTTGGACTTGAGAAGTCTACCCACCACCCTTTGTAAGTCAAGGTCAGACAGCCTGGAGGACGGAGAGGAATGGGACCTGTGGCTCCGCTCCGACAGAAGAGGGAATCCCGAGGCTGAGTGGATGGAGCCGATGGAAGGGGATCTCGACCTCTTCTTAGAAGGTGGCTCCAATAAAACTATTGGAGCCAACTGAGTCTTAGCACCCTTGGCTCCGGCCGGAGCCGAGGTAACGGTTTGGGTCTTCGAAACATCGACTCCAGCCAGAGCCGATGTCGAAGCAGTCTTAATGCTCCCAACGGACATCTCTGAAGCTGGAGCCGACGGCCTGGAAGTCTTTGAAGGCTTCCCCAACGCAGACTGGGTCGGGGGGCCTTCAGGCTTTAATAAGCCTCGAAGAATAAGTTTATTTTTGCGTTCCTGCAGGACTCTCGGGCTGAATGCATGGCAAACAGCACAGGAGTCCTGCAGGTGCAAAGGTCCCAGGCAATATACACAAGAAGTGTGACCATCTGTCAGAGACATTTTCTGACAGCACGATTCACACTTCTTGAAGCCTGAGACCTTGGAGTCTTTCAACATCCCAGAAAGAGTAACTGTATACAAAAAAGACACAGACACACCCTTTAACCAAAAAAGGAAAACCCAATCACACTGAATGACAAAGGGAAAAAGGGAAGTGGGCCAAAGGCCTAGAACTTAAAAAGGGAATAAAAAGGGAATAAAAATGAGGGAAGACCTGATTTAAACTAAAAGGATACCCTGTACTATAAACTTGACTAAATAAAAAGGATAGGGGTAGATATTTTAATTTTCTAACTAGAAAAACTCACTAACCTGCCAGAGCCGGTAGAAGAAAGCACCTCGCAGCTAAGCGGCAAATGAGATCTGAGTAGTTACTCCTAGCATTGTGGGATATAGGGGAGCCTCGATCCGGTGGAAATAGCTCTCGAGCTTTAGTATTGGCCGAGTCGGAGCCGAGGATCGGCTCCGAACCCATCCAGCAAGAATGAAGGAGAGATTGACAACTTAACATGGTGATTGTTTCCAGAGGAAGTTTAGCAGCAATAGTTGATAAAACAGGAATGTAGTAAAAAAGTAAAATAAACACAGTTTCACTACAGAAAAAGTAGTTTTAAACAACTTTAACCTTTTTTATCACAAAAGTGAAAAAGTGACCTCCCTCATAGCCCTTCAAAGCCCACACCATCAACACCCACACATAGCAACACTAAACCCACATATGTGGAGGCCCTTAACATTAACCTGCCCAAGCAACAAGGACTTCCAAAGCTGAAACGCAAACAAACACCAGTCACAACCAAAGCGACACATAGCTCACAACACCAGTGTGCCACCCAACAACAGCCCCTAAGGCTAATCAATGTACCCAACACTTTAGTCACAGGTGAATCTATAGTCAGGCACACTGATGTCCCACTCACCAGGCTGAACAAGGAGAAAATTACAGTCAGCTGCCTGTCAGGTGCCAGGATCTGCCACATAACGCATGCACTCAAGTCACTCCACAAGTACAAATATGAGTCTGTCATTGTCCATGCTGGAGTGAATGACTTGAGATGTACCTCCCTGGACTACATGAAGAGAGACATGGAAGAGCTCTCAGATCATGTGGCCCAGGCAGGTATGACCCTAGCCCTGAACAGCATCCTGCCTTCGCCCAGAATGATACCACAGTATAAGGATAAAATGATTGACTTCAACAATTGGCTAAGCTTCTGGTGTCATTCAAAGGGGATCCAGTATCTGTCTGCCTGGGAAGACATGATCAACAAACCATGGTGCTTTGCCAGAGATGGTCTGCACCTGTCACCCCTGGGATTCGGGTTACTGGCTAAAGCTCTTGCCACCCCTATAGTGCCTTTTTTTAGGCAAGGTTCAGAGGACAAAACCACCACCATAACAGATACAAGCATGCAAAATCTGAAGGTAATGCTACTCGATGCTAGAAGTCTAAACCTCAAAATGCACTCTCTCGAGGCACTCCTAAAAATGGAGAACATTGATATCTGTGCTGTAACTGAGACCTGGTTCAAGGCTCCAGAGAGCACCCCTGCAATACTGGGCTACAACTCTTACCACACGTTTTGGCCACAAAACCAAGATCAAAACACTAAAGGTGGAGGAGTGTCCATATTCACCAAGGATATTCACACCTCCAGGCTAGTTGCCCAACACAATGCATCTGAAATTCTCCAGGTGCAGCTAACACTAGGTAAGACTGCAATCCAAACTGTAGCTTGCTACAGATCCCCCACCATGCCCCAAAATTCTCACTACACCTTTCTAAACATACTGGAAAATATTAAGATACAACCAAACACCCTAATACTGAGTGATTTCAACTACCTTGCCATTAAATGGGAAAACCACTTGGGTACCAACTCCTTTTCCCAATGGTTGTTGGAATTCATATATTCCAATGCCCTCGATCAACAAATCCATTGTCCCACCAGGGGCTCCAATATCCTAGACCTGGTCATTACCAACATGGGAGATAGATGCTCCACACCAGTGGTCACCCCCTCATTGGTCAGGTCTGACCACAAGCAAATCACCCTTAACATCCACATCCCACCCCCACCCCCCAGTAAGGAAACCTCCTTAAAAAACTTCTCCAAAGCCAACTTCATGCTACTGAAGTCAGAAGTGACAAACTTCATGACACCCATGCAGACGGGATCTGAAAGTTCGACTGCAGAATCCTACACTAAGGCACTGTACGAGCACATCCACTTGTGCATGAATCATGCCATCCCAAACAGAACCAAGATGCTTTTCTCCAAAAAAAGGAAGTCAATCTGGTGGTCCCCTGCTATAAACAAACTATACAACAGAAGGAAGAAACTGTTGCAGAAAAGAGGAAAATCCTAGGATGCAAAAAACTCCCTCACCAGCCTCAGTAAGAAGCTAAGATCCCTCATAAAATCCTCAAAAGCTAGTTACGAAAATAAAATTGCCAAAGATTCCAAAGACAACCACAAGGCATTCTATAGTTATGTCAAGAATCTAAATGGCAATGCTCAGATCTTCTCTGAGCTTCAACAGAATGGCATTAAATATACCGATCCCAAGGATATTGTCAATATCATGGCAGATCAATTTAGTGCCAACTTCACCCCCCTCTTACCCCCTAAAGGGCCTATCTCAATACCAAAAGATTGCCAAATTCCAGTAATTATGGCCACACAGGTAGAAACCGCACTCTCCAAAGCTAAGAATACAGCACCCATGGGACCAGATGACATCCCAGGCTATTTACTACATGAACTAAAAAATGAACTGGCACCTCACCTAAGTGTCATAGCCTCACCTTAGGCTTCATGCCCACCGAGAGGTGCACAGCTACAATTATCCCACTCCACAAGGGGGGATCCACCTTGGATCCTGGGAACTACCGTCCCATCAGTCTGACGAGCCTGATTTGCAAGGGCATGGAATGCATTATCATGAAACTTATAAACAAAGACATTGGCAACCTTCAAACACTGGACCCCACCCAGTTTGGGTTTTGAAGGGCCGATCTTGTCTCCTGAATCTGATTGACTTTTTTGAATCCATCTCCAGAGCTGTGGACGAGGGTAAGGTGGTCCACACAGCCTATCTGGACCTCACCAAGGCCTTCGACACTATCCCCCCACTCTGGAATCATAGATAAACTTACTAAGCTGGGCATAAATCCTTACATCACTCGATGGGTTGCCAACTGGCTTACTGACAGAATCCAGACTGTAAAAGTAGCCGACTCCAAATCCAGGTCCAGACAAGTGACAAGTGGAGTACCTCAGGGTTCAGTCCTGGGACCACTCGTGTTTGGCATCTACTTCTCTGAAGTACAGGCCAACACTAAGGGACTCTGGCTAACAAAGTTCGCAGATTACTGCAAACTGGGAGCCATTATTGAATCCCCAAATGATGTGGATATTCTACAAAAGGGCCTTACAGAAACAGATGCTTGGTGCCAGAGCCATGGGCTCAAGCTTAATGCCAAGAAATGTATAGTTATCCCCTTTGGAAAAAAACATGTACCCATGAATTACCACATAGGTGGCAGTACACTAAACATCGAAAGTGTGATGAGAGACTTAGGGACACAGGTGGACAGTGGTCTCACTTTTGATAACCACATCGCCACAACAGTCAGGAAATCCTTCTATGTGGCACACCTCATCACTAAGGGCTTTTCATCCAGAAAAAAGGAGGCCACTGTCCCACTGTACTCATCCCTCATTAGACCCATTATAGAGTATAATGCCCCATTTGGTATGTACCTCCAAGACATCTGCAACATCTGGAAAGGCCACAGAAATATCTCACTAAAAGAATCACAGGCCTAAAGCAGATGCCATATGCTGACCATCTAAAAAAACTCCAGCTAATACTCTGTGGCATATCGTCTACTCAGAGGCAATCTCTGCTTAACATACAAGGCCATGTTAAACCCTGAGCTGTTGGACATGCTCCACTTAAAGAAATCCCAATCCCTCAGACCACACGCTCCAGGGAACAAAACATGCTGGAGTGATAGGTTCCTGACCCAGAGACTCCCCATACTCTGGAATAGACTGCCCCTACATATCAAGCAGAGCGCCTCCTTGGCCCTCTTCAAAAGGAACCTTGATGATTGGATGGGAGATAGGAAATTCACCCCAGGGATCATGTTAGTCGCCCTGCTAGACAGGGGTCCACAGAAGTAAATATTGTGGAAAGAAATATCCAGGGAATTGTTATGGCTAGGCTTGTACAGGCCCTAGGGCCGATAGCCTAGTACCAACCTATGAACCCATTTAAAGGGACATGAAAGTTACAAGACTGTCAATAAAAATACCTTTTCCCTAGCTTAAAAGTAGTTGTTTTTCGTAAAAAAAAAGTTTAAACAACTTTAAAAAATAATGTGGAAGGTTTTCCCCCAAAAGTGAACTAATCTGCCCATGAACTGAAAATCATCAGTCGACCATTGGACCTTGAAAAGCTTCAAAACAGCTCTCTCCTCAACAGCAGGAAAGCTTTGAAGGGCTTGGCACCAAACCTGTCTTTTTAGACAGTGCAGCTCAAGCTGACTAACTGCTAAGTTGAGTGGAAGGTGCCCTGAAGCTTTGGAAGCTGGCTGGCTGTTATATCCTATGTAGGATATAATCCATATAGCTTATGCTATTGCAGCAGCAAGCAATATGACGAATGTAAAAGCAAAAACAGTTACCAGGAAGTAAATACTTTCCGTGCAGAACAGCAAAGGAGAGTAAAACAAGGCTGTAAACCAGTTGTAGCATAAAATAAACTCGGCAGCAAATAGTCCACAAATTCTGACAAAAAGATGGACAACTGTGGTAAAATCCAAGAGTAAATTGATTTATTGAGAAAATAGGCAAGCACTTTCACCCAAAAAGGGCTTTATCAAGCCATATACAAAACAAACAAAAAAGGTGCACTTTTTAAATGCCTGAAAGTCCACATCACAATGATCTCACTTCCCTTTGCAAATCTTAAAGGCATATAACAAAGAATAAAGGTACATATCTTAAATCATCAAGGAATAGGCTCATAAACAAGGTATTTTATGTAAAATATGATTATTTTACATAAAATAACTTGTTTATGAGCTTATTCCTTGATGCTACATACAATATGATATGATGCCAACCACTTCTCCAAGCCCATTTTCTGTGTCACACTACAAGAGTATGCATCAGCCATTTACCTGTTGGCTGCCTACAATCGTAAGATCTTAGCTGGTGGTATATGACACACAAAATTATACGTGAATGAATTAAATTTCATATGAATATGTCATGAGGTCATCTAGTTTTAGAAAGTCCCTGAACTGCACCCCAACAGAGAGTACAAGCACCGCTGGGAGGTTTTCAGCACTTGGCCACAGTAACATATTCATTATTCTGCTGAATGGGCCCCATCTAGATGCTGTATTGAGTTTTGAGAGACCTAGGGTTATAGGCTGCTGTCATCCATTTGCTTATGATCATGTGTGTGTGTGTATTTATGCTGTCACTGTATAAGTATTGCTTTTGTCCCACAGGATACTATCTACCCAACCTAAAGGATCTAGGATTATGAGGAACACATATTGAAATCTGCCTATATGTGGTGCCATCCTGGCCCTCTACTTAATGGCAACACAAGGCTGTGATATACCATTCTGCTATACATGCCTATGCTTACAAATGCTGTACATGGGCTATATATATCAGATACTGTACCACAATGTCTATTGCAACATATTTGTGTGTGTTTCCATTATGATTTAACTCCTGCAGTTTTCTAATGTGTATATGTGTCCTGCAACATATAGTAACTGAGTAAAGTTGATCTCAGAGTATAATACGCTATGTCATCAACTCTGCCCAGCATGTATATGGACTACATGCAGTGTGTACAGCCATACCTTGTCATATCACTCCACAATTCTACCACATCTCTTTGACAATATTCAGGTATTTTATAGTATATACCATACCCACATATACAGGATACTAGTGTATGTATGCCGCTATGGATCTCACTAGGAATATAAAATATGTGCACATGGTGCATGGTAGTGTAGTAAGTGGTGGCATAGGTACATCCGCTTGCCAAGCTCAGGTGGGCATCACTGACACATAAATACTGCTATCACTCGTTCTTCACATGATGTGTTATGGATGTTACAGCCAATTACAGCTATGGTGGGTATTTCACATATGTGTAAACATATATACAGCTCAGACCAGCTATCAAGATAATTTGTGATTAAGCTGCAAGTGGGATGAAGATTGTAACAATGTACACTGGCCCCACTGAGAAGACCAGCACCTCATACTCCTGTGTGGGGACGCAGGGAAACCTGACTCTTCATTCAGAGACCTCTACTATTTGCTGCAGCTGTTTGGGAGGGAGGAGTCACAACAGAGAAGAAAGGAGATATGGGCTTGCATCATGCTATCCCTGAGGGAAGCAATGGGCATATCAAGTATGGGGGAAACAATGTTGAAGAAAATACTCTAATCTGCCATGCAAGGACCTACAGTAGTTCCAGTTTCAGTGCCTGCATGACAGGCAAGCTGCTCACCATCTGTCCAACCTGATGAATGTCACTGTTCTATGTACACCCCTATGGATCTGTAGTTCTAGTACCAGTTTACATGGTGACACTCGTGTGTGTCCTACCCTAATCTTTTACAGATGTGAGGACCAAGGTGCACAATCAGTGGTACTATGAGGAGTGAATGAAAAAAAAATAAAAGTTATGTACTCACCATGACTCTGCATCTGCATTGTCTGTTTTTGTCTTTCCTCAACTGATGGGTCTCGGGTCCAGCTTTCGCCACTTCTTTAGACTTAGACTGCATAGTTTGAGCACTTCCCCTTACCCATAATCCTCTCTTCTCCTGAATTACCTCAGATTGAGTTTGCCCTCTAGTCCACTAACCAGTATGTGTCAAAGGACACCCAGCCATTAGCATACTCTAAATTAAGTTGTATACCAATTACAGCACAAAGATAAAGAAAGAGAAGGAGGAGACTGGAGCTCATGCAGCAAGGCTGACAGTAAATACCCTTCAGGATATACTAGGAGTTTATAAAAATAGGAAGGGGCTTAATGGTGGGAGGCTGACGAAAGATGAAAACAGATAACACAGATGCAGAGTTATGTTGAGTACATACCTTTTATATCCGATATTGTCTTTTTTGTCTTTTCCTCAGGTGATGGAACAGAGTCCCTAGCCAGAGAAATCATGGATGGTCCTCCAGAAAGGATATTCCAGAGTACAGTGGGGCCAAATGCTGCTGTATTCCTATATAAATGTCCAACTTGTAATGAGTTATAAAATTGTGAGCATTGGACCATGTGGCAGCTTCACAAATGTCATCTATAGAAGCTCTGAAACAGAAAGCAGTTGAAGTGGCCATACATCTGGTAGAATGATCCTTGGGTGGTTTTGATAATATCAGTCCTTTATTCTTATAGACACCGAAATGCAATTAGTGAGCCATCGAGATAAGGTTACTTTAGATACTGCTTTGCCCGATTTAGCTTGGAAAAGGAAACAAACAAACTGGTCTGATTTTCTGAAATCTTTAGTTCTGTAAATACAGAATCTAAGCTGTCTGAAAATCCAACAGCTGCAATATGAATTTCCCCTGTTAGAAAAAGTCAAAGAAAATGGGTAGATTGATGGACTGGTTGATAGTTGTCTCAAACACCACCTTGTGAAGGAAAGAAGGTTAGTCCAAAGTGAAACCTTGTCCTTATGAAAATACAGATACAGTGGCTGGGAAGAAAGCACCTGGAGTTCTGATACTCTTCTAGCAGATGTAATGGAGACCAGGAAGAGAGTTTCCCATGATAAGAACTTTAAGTCTACTTTGGCTGAAGGTTCAAAGGGAGGTTAGGTAAAATCTTGAAGTACTGTTAAATCCCATAGAGGAGTGGGGACCTTACCAGGCGGTGAAAGTAAAAAGGTACATTTAAGAAACGTCTTAAAGAGAGGCCAATGAAGAATGATTTTTGCCTAAGTGAAAAATAGAAATGGCAGCAAGTTGGACCTTAATTGTCAAGTAACTAGCTCTATCATTAAAAATGGAATCCAAGAAATCAAGAACAGCTGGGGTAGGTGCTGAAAAGGGTCTAACTGTCTCTGGAGGGCCAAACAGAAAATCTTTTCCACTTGCTCTTACAAATTTTCCTGTCGAAGACTACTTGGGATGATGTAAGGGTATGATGAACTGGAGAAGGAAGCGTGGAGTTTCTTGCCATCACTGAAAGTGGAGAAACCATGCAGTCTATTTGAGGGTTCGAATATCCAATGAGGAATCCCAGATGGGTGAGACAGAAGATCCTGAGAAGGATCCATTACCCATGGGGGGTGAACTAGGTGAGGCCACAGGAAGGGGAATTACACTTGTCAAGGCCAGAATGGCACAATGAGGATTACCCTGCTGAGATGTTTTCTGGAGAAACTTAGAAATTAGAGGGGTGTGGGGAAAAGCATATAGGAGACCAGGGGGCCAATCATGAGTCAGAGAATCTCTCAGTTACTCCCCTTCTGAGGAAAAGGGCAAAGTACCTGCTGATCTTGGATGGGAGAGGCAAAGAGGTTGCAGCATGGTTGGCCCCACTGGTGAAACAGGATTTCTTCCACTGATTGAGAGACTTCTCTTGAGGAAATAAAATGGACCTGTTCGATTTGTCTACTAGTACGTTGGACTTCTTTGGAATATGCATTGCCAATAGAAAGCAGCTGGAAGAGATCACCCATTTTCATACTCTCATTGCCTGTCAACACAAGAGATAGGAACTGGGTTCCCCCATATTTGTTGATATACCACACCACTGACATGGTGTCTATCTGAATAGCAACCATTCCTAGATACAGAACATCTTGAAATTCCTGCAATACCAACAGGACTGCTCTCATTTCTTGGATACTTATGTGAAGATTGACCTCTTACTTTGACTACTTGCCTTGGACTGTCCTTCCCGAGTAATGTCCTCCCACCCATCCCCATTTGTGAGACATCCATTGTCACTGTGGCACTGGGCAGAGTAAGAATAAAATTGTGGCCCAGAAAAAAAACTTCTGCATGAATCCACCAGGCTATGTGTTGTTTGCAAATATTTGTACCTGGGATAGGTGCAGTCAGAGAGTGACAGCCTATTGACCATAGTACCCAAGGGTCCACTGTAGTACCCTCATGTAAAATCTTGCTAAAGGTACTAAAATTATTGAAGCTGCCATTGATATGAGGAGCGGTAACACCAACCTGGCTGGAGGGAAGAGAGAGAGAAAATATGTAAAGCTTGGTTCCATAGATTGTTTAGCCTTGTCTGTGGTAAGCTTGTGATTTGTGTCACCATATCCAGCTGAGCATCAATGAATTCCAGGACTTGGAATTTCCAGGAGAAAGCTGAGACATGGTGTACTTCACCATGATACCCAGCTGAAGACACAGATGGAGCAAGTAATCCCTGGCCTGAATCAGTAGAGGCTTGGTGGAAGCAGAAAGGAGCCAGTCATCTAGGTAAGGAAACACAGAATTCATGCAATTTCAGGAGAGCTGTGACCACTGCCATACACTTGGAGAACACCCTGGTGGCTGTGGTAAGACTGCAGAGAAGGCTCTGTACTGATAGTGATTGGCTCCCAGAAGGAAGTGTAGGCACCTCCCAGAGTGCCTGTGTATCTTGATATGATAGTACACATCATGAAGATCTATGCAGCACATCCAGCCATCCTTCTGCAATAGTGACTAAATGTACTGAACTGTGACCATCTGTATCTTCAAACGTTGTCTCAACTAATTCAGATTGCTGAGATACAGAACTGGTCTTAGGCCTCCTGTGTTCTTTGGCAGTAAAAAGAATCTTGAATAGGTTCCAGATCCTTGTTGGTCTGGGGGGACTGCTTAGGTGACTCTTTTTCTCAGCAGCTTTTCTATTTCTATGGCTGCTGCTTTCCTCTGACTGGGTGGAATGTTGGAAATTATTTTGTTCTGTTGGGGAGGCAGAAGGAAAAATGGCATTAAATAGCCTGTGGATATTATTCTGCATACCCAAATATCTTTGGTCATGGCTGTCCAGGCTTCTGAGTGCAGAGATAAGCACAGCTCGACTGCATCCAGAGTGTAGCAGTCAGGCAACCCTTCAGGGGTGCTGAAAGGGCTTCTCAGAAAAGAGACATCTGAAGCCCTGATGTTGTGGGCCACCTCTGCCATGGGACTGACATCTTCCTTTCGAGTCCCCTTGACTGCCATGGGGGAAGTGTCACTGTAAGAGCCCTGGGAAGACCCTTGTGTCTTTTGGAATTGCATCTTTCTGTCTCCTCTTTAGTTCTGGGAGAAGGTCCTTTGAGTAGTAGAAAAACTAATTCCCACAGCAGAAGATGTTGTCTTATCCTCCTCACTCCTAGAAAGCATCTGTTTCAACTTAGGGCCAAACAAGCTGGATCCATCAAAAAGAGCATTGATGAATTTAGTCTTGAAGGGCTTTGCAAAGTCACATAGATGCATCCAGGTGTGCCTTCTTACAGCAGTTCTTGAACCTGCAGCTCTCAAAGCTCCCTCTGAGGTATGAGAAATCAGCCTCATGGAAGCATTCTATAGGGAATGGAGGGTGGCCATTTGAAAAGAAACCAACTTATTGTCCCCTGCAGACATGTACCCTGAGAAGGTATTGGAAAATTCATCAATTTCCTCTCAACTCTCGTAACATGTGCCAAATAATTCAGTGACCTGAGGGCTAAAGTCACTGAAGTGTAGACACACTTCTCAAATCTGTCCAATACCCTGGATTGCCTTTTTGAGGGACAGAAGAACTCTGTTCTATGAGGTTTTTTTTGTGGCTGCTGCAAGCACCATAGCATCCATTGTGGGACCCTTGCTCCAATGGGCCCTATCCTTGGGTGCAACAAGGTATTTATCTGGCCTTTTGGGAAAAGGCTCCATGACATCTGGATCCTTTCAAGCACAGCGGGAGATGAAGTCCACTATCCCATCTGCTGAGAGGAACTAACCAAGATGTAGCTGAGCTAGCTCTGAAAGCCTCAACAAACATTGACTGCTCCTGGGGAGGGGAGTCAGAAGACTGACTACCTTTCTGAAACAAAAGTTTGTTTATTTCACCAAAAGATATGTCCTCAAAGGATGATCTGGTGGACCCTCCCCCTTCACCAAAGTCAATGTCTTCAGTTAAAGACTGTTGTGGGGAGTCTAAGTGCCTCTGTTTACATGTACACTTCCAAGGGGGCTCTCCAGTGGGAAGTTACGAGCAGGACTAGAAAGTGCCAGCAGAGTCCTGAATGAGTACTGCCTCCAGGCTTGACAGGACCTGCTGTCCCAATGGGACAGGATGAAAAAACTCAGTATTCACAAAAGATAGTTGAGGAGATGGTGGACGTAAGGGGGATGAGGATGTCTTGTCCACTGAGGTGGAAAATGCTCTTTCCACTACCTCAAAGGCGGAAGCCATGGGTAAAATGAAGACCCAGCCTGAAAGGATCAGAATACACCTGCGCAGGACTGAATTCAATTTTCCCAGGCTCCTGCCTCGATGCAGAGGTTGGAGCTGAGCTGTCCAGCACCAAAGCTTCGAGAAGAAGGGATGGCTCCAAGAACATCAGATTTGAACCCAAACCCCAGATGTGGTGCAAATGCTACAGCTCTGAGATCCTTCCAAGTCCATAGTTGGAACCGTCTGGATCACAAAAGTTGTTGAAGCCATGGAAGGCCAAGCCTTTGGCTCTGCCTCAGACTTCTGAGTTTGTCTGTGTCAGAGCCAAAGGCTCTGACACAGACAAGCTTGGAAGTTTGTGGTCTGTAGGCTCTGAAACGAGTGGACAGAATGGAGGTAGTAGTCAAAAGTTGGGTTGTACTGGAGGTCATGGATCCAATGGGAGATGGAAATGGAATAAACTCCCAAATTAATTTAGGTTCTGAGAAACTTTCTCATTATCCTGCCCACATCTGCTTCTGTTAGCTCCTCAATAACCTGAGGGATGAAGAGATAGAGGGTATACAGGATAACCTTCAAGGTGATTCCTACAGGAATAATGAGTGCATCCTCAAAGTCACAGGCTCCAAAGAGAACTTTGATCTTGCCAGTGAGAACTTTAATTTGGCTCTAGCCAGACCCAAAGGTGCAGTTGGATCTGATGATTTTGATTTTTGCAGGGTCACTCCTGAAAGAGTAGTCAGATCTGAAGCTCTCACAAATTTTGGGGGGCAGAGCTGAGCCCAAAAAGGAGGAGGAGAGTGAATTGGGGAACACTTCCTCAAGTTTTTATTTTTGTCATCTAAGATTTATTGGATGAGAAGGGAGCTCCACATGAAGAGGAAGAATAGGAAAGAATTAATCCTTTCAGCATCAACTTGTTTTTATGCTCTAACAGGCCCCTACTGTTAAAGCCAGCACAGATATCAGAGGCAGCAAATAGATGACCTGGCCCAAGGCAATATACGCACTCAGAATGAGCATTTGAGTTTGTGATCTTATGCCAGCAAGAAGAGCACATTTTGAAAGCAGTTGGTTTAACTGACATAATAACACAAAAACAAACAGGTAACAAATACCAACATTGGCAAATAATAATACCAAAGAGGAATATAGCAGAAAAAGAAAGTACCAACAATAGTAATAAAGGAGTTACCTAGCAGGTAGCAAGAAAGGGAAAAAGGGTGCAAGACCCAATGACTACAACAGTAGAAAACAGGTAAAGTAGCAGAAACTTTTTAAATCTTTTTTTTTATGTAACAAAAAATGGGGAGGAATGAATTCAAGAGAAATGGTGATCAAGATAAGTAGAAATTTACTTACCTAACCCACAAACTACTCGAGCTAATGCTGACCATGTCCAAATTCCAAAGTGGCAAACGCAATCTGAGGTAATTCAGGAGAAGAGAGGATTACGGATAAGGAGGAGAGTTAGAGCTATGGAGCCAAATTCAAACAAAGTGCCTGCAGTTGGATCCAAGACCCATTGTCAGAGGAATGGACAAAAAAGATAATATTAGATCTGTCATATCCAGGGTACGTTTTTTGTATTTATACCTCATATATGCTACTGTTAGCTGTTTAAAATGTATATGCATGTTACATGCATGTAATTGGTGATATCAGGCTGCCTCATGACAACGCCCATATGTATGCCAACTGGTAGTCTGATGCACCCAAGCAGATCATCTATGAATGCTGTTTACATCTTATTTATTTTAATGATCTTGCTGTTCTACAGTTTGTTGATGCAACTATCCACAGGTGTGGTTACCATTATAGTGAATTTACTATGTTGCACAATATGCTCCACTATGCTATGAAGCTCTTTCTGTACACCTGTGGGCATCTTTTATACCTCAGTCACGTAGACAAAATGAGTATATGTTGTAGATCACTGCCACATTACAGTTTACAGCCATGTTTGCAGATACCCTTCAAAGAATGTTCTGTTGGCTGTGCAGTGCACACCAGTGCTTGTTGCCATATTATAGGTCTCTTTTGACTCTCAGTTGTTTCCGGTGTGCATTATGTTCCAGATAACCATGGTGGATGTAATGGGCATATGTGTCAGGAGATATCTAATACTTGACCAAATCTTGTATCATTACCATTTTGGCTGCTGTCCTGCTGAGCATGCTCAATGGCCTCAGCTATTGTTGTGCAAGTTCATGGTGCTGTGTTCTCTTATTTCTTATCATCTGTGCATATGTACATCTACAGATATATATATATATATATATATATATATATATATATATATATATATTACAAGCATATGTTTGCTAATCCTGATTTGCACTTCTACAGTGCTTTCTTCACTGGTATGAACCACATTGCTGTAAATGCAAATGTGTTGTATTACATGGAATACACATGAGGTGATGATGTACACATACATTGCACAGCAACATCCATGTCAACCTACTGTGGTCTTTTCGTGGTACATACTGCTGTGAGTCCATCCCATGTGCAGAGTACATCTCATTGTGTAAATATGCTTTGTACATAATACTATATGCAGTATACAGTCACTGGATCATATGGGACACTTCCCTTATAGGTGCAACTGCTATTAATATTGGCTTCTGCAACAACAACAACAATGCAGTATGTTGGTATGTGTTACAAGCTTGGTTATTTGTGTATAATCAGGTATGGCAAAAGAGGGTGTTGCTCAGTGGCATAGTAATACACCTGCGTTGATGTGACTTTTAGTTTTATGGTGACATAGCAGCACACAAGTTGTCAATATAACTACATAACACATGCCACATCATATGGCCAATACATATTTATGTGACATATGCATGCTCTAAAGACACATCTAGATATGAGCAAACCAGGAAGACTGTAGGCTCAAGAATGTATTTGCATGACCCAGACATGTTTTAGCTAAACACCTGCATGAGGTCTCTCTAGCTCTATACTTTGAATGTCTTTACCTACACCTGCATTTCCTTCTGCAAGTTCACAATGAGCTATATGCCCTGTAAACATTTTTTTTGTCTCTGTATGACAACATGCATGGTATGCAGACCATACATGGCATGTGATGTACATGCAATGTGGCTCACAATTCACAGTATGCAATGACATAAAAAACACGTCAGACTTTGGACACTGTGCCTGTGGACCAATGAAGAACCTGTTATAACACATCCACTATACAGGAGCTGGAAAGTATGGCCATTTTTCAATACCCACAGCAGCTGTCCCATTGTGATATAGCCTCCGCCACATTGTGTAGTGACCAGTAAGAAATAGGAATCCACAAATAATAGAACAGCACCAACAATTTATTATTATAAAAAACGACAACCAGGGTAAGCGTTTTTGTCTCAGACAAGAGACTTCATCAGATAAATTAATATTGCAGCTTCTCCCCATTTTATACACATACCAATTTCCTGATAACCAATTAATTCATTAAAATAATTAATAATTTTAAAGAACAACTTCAAAAACTGTGTATATTTTAAGAAAACAATCCTGATGAATAAAACTACCCTTTATAGTGAAACACATTTTATGTTATAAAAGCAGATTTTTCTTTTAGTACACGTGTATTCACTATAGACCATTGTTAGCAATATAAATGCTTTGTTAGCATTTATACTTCATGTGTTCACTGGACATCTTGTAGACCACCTATGATACAACCACATATATCCATATGTGTACTATTGTCCTACTGATTATCATATGCATGCCATGAAGAGCTGGTGCATGATGTACAAGCATGTCAATGTGCTGAGCTGTCCATGGACCTAACATGATCCATTTGTTTGTACAGTGCACTGCATGTGCCACATACAGGATGCATGTTCATTCATAAATCAGGATGCTTCCTGTGGCAAGTTTCTTATATCAGTTGGAAAGCTGATATAGTTGCACATATCTGTTCCTCTGTTGTGCTGTACAGCAAGTTCATATAGGGCCATTCATGGTGCATGTGTAGTTATGCTTGCACAGACATATTTCATGTTCCAAATGTTATACATTACTGTGGTATAACAGCTCAGGTTACTACTGAACTGTGTATTCAGCACATTACTGAATAATGGATATGTAACCTGATAACGTTCCAGAAGTGAACTGTGCATGTTACATGTTCCTCACCATGTGCTGGGTCTGTAGTGTGTGATCAATGTTATGTGATGTCATGCATCCTCCATTCATATTCTCAGCATGGTGGTTCCTCAATTTGAATTATGTATGTACCGCTGTCCACTGTTGGATATGTCTACAGAGGCCTACTCTTCTCTTGGCAGCTTCCCATAAACACAGATTCTATATAGTCATCTGCCATCCTGTGTGTTCTTCACTCTCTCTCTCTCTGTACTGTGCCATGTCCCACTGTTGAGTCTGCACTGTTGATACATGCATGTTGAGTATATGTGCATCAGTTCCATATTATGTATCTGTAACATTATACATGTTTTGGTTGCTGTTGTTATGTATATGTCTATAGATGAATATTAGTTTGGCACTGTTGTGGGGACCTGGTCCACCTGTGCAGTTTGAGTCTGTGGTCAATAAGGCTGACATGCTGTATTTGTGCATGTGTTGCACAATACTTATACAACGTTTCATGCTCTGATCCCCTTAAATACACATACTATTGTGTATCCTTTCATAGGGACAGTAAGAGATACTATGGTGCATAGATGTGGCCAATATTTCCAGTGTATTCCTCTTTCATGAATCACATTTACCCTGGGTATAACACTTTCAATGAGATTACATAAGGCAGAGTGCTGCTGAATTAATTTGCTTATGGTATCTGTGTCATTAAGCTGTTTTATATATGTGTGTGTGTGTGTGTGTGTGTGTGTGTGTGTGTGTGTGTGTGTGTGTGTGTGTATATATATATATATATATATATATATATATATATATACATATATATATATATATCACATGTTTGCAACAGGTACGGCTTCTATTTGTTGACTAGCCTTCAAGCCTTATACATCACACATGTTGGAAATGACACTCTTTGTGTTTTTGATACAGATCTAAGTGAACAGCTTGTGGTTACAGTGTTTGTCCTGCTGCAACACAGGGAAAACACTTGGTGCAGTATACTGGGAGATGGGGGTTCTTGTAGAGCAGGTAGTGCAGTGCCTACATCAAGTGGTGGCAGTGCTACGGAAGGAGCTTGACAGTACTGGTTCAATTACTGAAACAATCTACCAGGATGTCACTGAAATCTGTTATGATTTCTAGCATCACTGTTAGATCAAGGAGACAATTTTTGCCATATTCACCAGTGTCCTAAATGCGTCCTAAGCAATCAGTGATATGCAGTGAGCTGTGGTTGTGACCCAGGTTACCTGAAGCAGCAGACCCCACACTACACAGTGATGCAATGGGATGGTTTCACATAGGCTAATGGCAGTGAAAAGTCACCTTGGCTCTCTAGAGCAATAGCTTCATAGGCAAAACACAAGGGCTTGTATGTGACACTAGGAAGAACATTCAAGAGCACTGAAGAACACAGCAGCAGCAGCCATCCTGGTATGTGACTCAAAGCAACCATGTTACTCCTTCTCTCTTCTTGATGCTTGGGCTGATGCCCACAGACATCACTCACATATAATCTGTAACTCAGGATGGGCTCCACCCCTGTCTCAGCAGTAGCTGCAGCATATAAGCCTTCATCTGCAACACCTCTGGCTACAGTAGATGGTCTGGATAGAAGTGCAGATTCTAAAAAGCCAATGACGAATCAAGACAGACTCTCTCCAATACATGGCACCTGTTAATGTGTCAGACAACATATAACAAACTCTGATTTTTATACATTTCATGACTCTATTTTAATTTAAAATATAGCTTTTTAAAGTATAGTTCTGATTTGATGCTGTGGTATAGGTTCCCTATTTTTTCCACATGTATCTTGATATACACATTATATGCATTATAGTAAGGCCCCGCCACTGGATCAATAATCAAGGAGCCTCAATCCTCACCACTGGCAACAGTGGGGGACATTCACTGAGCGGATAATAGGTACACGCAGTATTTCCAGATGTAGCCTTCTGCATCAAGTGCAATTTCCCTTAAGAGCACACAGAGACCGCAGTCAGCCCGGGCATAGTTTCTCAATTTTTCTACAGATCCCCAATAAGACTCTCCACTGGCACAGCTAGAGAGTTGAGATATCAGCTGAGTGACCAAGCTAAGACCTCCAGCACCCTCTCTGTCCATTCAGTGTTTCATGCCCCTGCCCAAGTAGCTGACACACACACTCTTTTAGGTTTGATTTACACTCACACACACCTGAGAAAGGCTGACACAGGTTTACTAGGTATGTCACCTTCTTCCCAGACTATAAGGTAGTTACCAATAACACCTGTCAACTCTTTATCAGCTACTTTAAGGCCCTTATCAAAGGGTGTCCAGTCTTACTGTGTAATATTAATGTTAATACAAATGGTAGTTTGACCAAGAGCAAGGCTAGTAGGAGTGGCCCACACAGTGTCATCAAATAAATATGCAAGTACTCTCAAAACTTAAATATCTCTACTCAGATCAGCCAAGCCACAATGAAAGGTTTAACTATATTTAATAATAAATAATAAAAAACAAGACAATACTAAATATATATTCACAGTGACATCAGAGTTCAAAACTACAGAACATATTTAAAACAACACTGCAGGACAGTCTCAAATAAATAAAGAAAAATATCTAAACTAAGCTTCACTACATTTTTGACTGTATCTAAGAGAATTACTATTCCCTAGTAACATACTATTAGAGCAATGCAAATGTGGTGAATGGATCTTATAGTTGTTGTCAGGTCCAAGACAGAATGCAGAATGCTCTCACTACGAGATTTCTCAAAATAATATCTAAACTATTACTACTGGGATAGCTTGCAGAATTATGTCATTTCTTGTCATCTGACTTCTAGTCCCCAGGCCAAAACCCCCATTGCTGAAGCTGGCAGTATTTAGCATCTACCTGTAAAAATATCCAGGCAAGGGCTTCTCCTCAGATCTCTGGCAGATTCTGAAAGTCATAAAACAATTGCATTCCTTCATGCTTTCAAGACTAGTAATTAGTTCACCCAAAGACAATACAGGAAGTTTCCTAGTACAGACATTGTGCCTCTTGCTGCATTGAAAAGTGAAAGATACCATTCTTTATGGCCTAGCCATAAAGTAATTTAATTTCAGTTATTTTTCCTGAAGTTTGCAGGACTGAAGATAGCTTACTGTACTCCATTTTCCATTGTTAGAATATATACATTTAAACAGTTACAATAGTGCACGTACATTTCTATTCCCTTCCAGTAGAGCACACTATGGTTACATTTCAAACACAGTACGCTACAAATACCTTTTCAACACAAATGTTTGTAAAAACAGTTTGATATACACATGACATACAGTTCTAATACATTTGTAACACAAGCATCTTAATTAAATCATTTTGATATTCACCAATGACATATAGTTATTTACAAAATTCCAGCTAGCTGGGCTAGCAGCATCTTCTGTCTTCGCACTTCTTCCCCCCTTTGAAGACTCAAGCTAATTTTTCAAGTGATCCTTGAAAAAAATTGCTTGAGAGGAATGAGCCTATCTGGGAATACATTACCCCATTCCCTGTCTTGAGATGCCAGCTGCCTTTGCATTGCTGACCCCATTACAGTGTTGCACTGTTATATCGTATGCCTGCAACCCTAGGCCCCACCATAGTAACTTGGGAATTTGCTGGCTGGCTTGCTGTAGCCATAGATTCCCCCCTCAGACTCCTCCTGCTTTCTACATAGCACCAGGGCCTCCCTATCATGGTAAGATTTCATGGTGTTAACATGGTACAGTTTGTGCCCCTGTCTCCTGCCTAGGAGTTCTAACATGTAGTTAACATCACTTAACCTTCCTTACAACCTTGAAGGATCCCTCCCAAGTTTCCTGCAGCTTATTGTGTCTGACAAGAATGAGAGCCATAACCTGCTACCCCACAGCATACTCTCTAGCTAGAGCATTCCTGTCATACCAGACCTCTTTCTGCTGCTGGGCTTCTGTCAGACTCTCCTGGGCCAAGCCCATGAGTTCCCTGAGCCTTATCCTGAGGTTTAGGACATATGCCACAACAGACTCCTTGTTGGATTCACACTTACCCATACACTCATCACAAATCAAATCTAGAGGTCCCCTCACCCTATGCCCATACAGCATCTCAGAGGGTGAAAAACCTGTGGATTCCTGGGGCACCTCTCTGTTAGCAAACAACAGATGAGGCAAATATTTGGTCCAATCCCTCTTAAACTGGTCTCCAAATGCAAGTAGCATGACCTTTAGTGTAAAGTTTAACCTCGCCCCCAGATCATTAGTCTGGGGGTGGTCTTTAGGTGCTTCACCCCACAACGCTCCCACAGACAAGCCAGCAGGTCAGACATGAAATTGGCATCTCTGTCAGTCACTATTTCTTTTGGGAACCTACCCTGCTGAAAATCCTCTAACAAAGCATTTGCTACCTTTTCTCCCTTGATGAAGGATAGAGCCACCACCTCAGGGTATCTGGTAGCATAATCTACTAATACTAGGATATACTTCTTCCCTGTGGAACTTGGGGTACTCAGAAGCCCCACAATATTCATAGCTATCCTCTAAAATGACCCCTCAATCACAGGCAAATGCATCAAAAGAGCTTTCACCTTGTCTCCTGCCTTGCCTACATTGTGGTACTGCTCACAGGTTCTGCAGTACCCTATTACATCCCTGGCAATCCCAGGCCAATAAAAATTCTGCACAATACATCTCTTGGTATGCTTTATGCCTATATGACCTGCAAAGTGAATGTCATGGGCTATGAAGTGCCAGAAGGTAGGCTCTGGACACTACCAACTGCTGTGTTCTCTCACCCTCTAGCTCTCCCTCACAGGTCCACTCTCTATACAGTAACCCTTTGTCACAGTATACACATTTCCCCCTTTCATTGGGAATCAGACACCTGCCTGACCATCTCCCTCAAGTCTTGTAATGTAGGGTCTGAATGCTGAGCCTGTCTCAACTCTCTCTTTGTAACCCTTCTTAGCTTCCCTTCCACGGGAAGTCTGGTATCCTGTGACAGTGGTGCCTCACTGTCAGCCTGGGTACTAGTACTCAACTCTGCCCTTGCAGTCACTCTGTTCAAGGGAACATTAGTACCCACAAGCAGCTGTTGCTCACCTTCAGTGTCACTGCTACAGGGAAGCACCCTCCCTGAAGTAGCCACCTCAGCAGTCCTGGCTTCAAGTGTGCAGTCCGTCTGTGCCCCTCCCCCCAGGCTACCAGACCCAAATGCCTGTCTTGAAGCCTAACTTTGTGCAACTGCATGCACACAAGGTACTGCATTATCAAAATATTCCCTATTAGGACATCAGCAAGGATATCCTGAAAAAACGTCCTTTTCCACCCTCCCAGTCAAGGTGTACCCTGACCAAAGGTATTTGGAATTGGGTCCCTCCTACAGCTCTGACTAGAGTAGACTGCCCCAGCAAGTAGAGCTCCCCTTTAACCACTGCAGGCTTCACAATGGTTAGGTCAGAGCCTGTGTCTGTCTTAGCAGTGGCTTGTCTCTCATCTACTAAGATAGAATATAACCTCTTGTGGTAGTTTGGTACCCTTGCTGTCTTCAGACAACTTACTGCTGGCATTCTGTCATTCCCACTTGCTGGATCCCCTACCTCTTCTTCCCAGCCTTGCTTCCGTGGACATCTATATGCGACATGGCCCCACTGGTTACATTTAAAACAATTAACCCTTACTCCTGGTTAAGTACCTGAACCAGTGGCTTCCCCTGTTACTGGCAGACTCTGGTGGAGCAGTTTAGGCTGCCCACCATGGGTTCCCTTAAACCTGTGTGCAGCACTGGGTATCCCTTTCCTGTACAGTGATGCCCTGTTTGTTAGGTATAGGTCTCCTTTTTTCCCCAACTCATTTGGGGTGTTACATTCTCTATCTGCCTACCAGATTCTCATGTCCTCAGGCAAAGTGCTAAGGGCTTGTTCCCTCACCAAAATGTCTGCCAGTCCTTCAAAAGTGGTGACCTGACACTCACTCATCCACCTATGAAAATAAGTGCTTAACTCAGCAATATATTCACACACACTTTCATCTGCCTTGCATCTATGCTCATTAAACATTTTCTATAAGCTTCAAGTGTTAGCTTAAAACACACTAATAAACAATTTTTAACTGTATTATAATTTAAGCAATTAGTATAAGACAATTTAGAAGGAGCAGTTACAGCTTTACCATTGAGTAAGGGGGGAGGGGTTAGGAACCATACCCAGAGCCCTTGGTCAGCATTATACTGTTTACATATCCTTTCAAACATAACAGTAAAACTATCAAAATTATCACCCTCTGTAAATTATGGAAGAAATTTACTGACCTTTATTGCTTCTAGGGTTTATTTATTCCATTTCCATTACCTCCATGACCCTGGCAAAGTGTCAGCATCTCCTTTTCATGTTGCCTCTGCCTCTCCTTTTTCTTCAGCTTCCAGATGTCTCAGTCTCTCTGTTGATTCTAATGCCATCTGTTTCTCCTTTTCTTCAGCTTCCAAATGCCGCAGCCTCTCTGTGGATTCTATTTTCAACCATTTGGCTTCCAGTTCAAGTCTCTTACTCTAGACAAATTGTTAAGTCCTCTGAGGCAAAGTAGAATTGTCCATTTTCTGAGAGTTGTACATCTCCAATGCCAATCTGGTTGTCTTCCTGATTGCTGGTCTGTGATGCAGCTGTGACTAAGGCTGCAATCATTTCCATTTCAGTCAGGTTGGCATGCATCAGTCTTTTTGCTTGGCACATCTCAGCCAACTGACTCCTTGTCAGCTTTCCATAATCCTCTGCTGACATCCTTGCCTGTTCTCCTTGACTAACTAAGCTAACAAAAAATAAATAAAACCATTATGATATGAAACTCTGAATGTCTACGATGTGGCTGCTTGAGAGTGCAAACACCTTCTTTAGTGAACACTGTTTACAGGCTACATGAGTTCAAATTTCCACACCACTGCCCACCAAATGTGACGTGGATATCCCACCACTGCCAAACAAATGTGATCTGGTTATCCCACCACTGCCAACCAAATATGATGTCCCTCCACTGGACCAGTAATCAAACAGCCTCAATCCTCATCACTGGCAACAGTGGGGGACGTTCACTGAGAGGTTAACAGATAGACACAGTATTTCCTGATGCAGATCTCTGCATCAAGTGCAATTTCCCTTAAGAGCATACAGAGACCACAGTCAGTGCAGGGATGGTTTCTCACTCTTTCTCCAGATCCCCGATAAGACTCCCCACTGGCACAGCTATAGAGTTAAGATCTCAGCTGAGTGACCAAGCTAAGACCTCCAACACCCTCTCTGTCCAACCAGTGCTTCATGTCCCTGCCCAAGTATCTGACACACACACACACTCTTTGAGGCTTGAATTACACACACACACACACACACACACACACACACACACACACACACACACACACACACACACACACACACACACACACACACCTGGGAAAAGCCAGCACAGGTTTACTAGCATGCCCCTTCTGCTCAGAGTATAAAGTAGTTGCCACTGCCACAGATCAACTCCTTATCAGCTACTTTAAGGCCCTTAATATAGGGTGTCCAATCTTATTGTGTACTATTAATATTAACATAAATGGTAGTTTGACCAAGAGCAAGGCTATTAGATGTGGCCCACACAGTGTCACATAATATGCAAGTACCTTCAAAACGTAAATATCACTACAAAGATCAGCCACAATGAAAGGTTTAAATATATTTAATGATAAATAATAAAAGAACGAGACAATACTAAATACATATTCACAGTGACATCAGGGTTCAAAACTACAGAAAATATTTAAAACAACATTGCAGGACAGTCTCAAATAAATAAAGAAAAAAATCTAAACTAAGCTTTGATATATTCCTGACTGTATCTAAGAGAATTACCATTCGCAAGTAACTTACTATTAGAGCAAGACAGATGTGGTGAATGGATCTTCCAGTTGTCAGGTCCAAGACAGAATGCAGAATGCTCTGTCTCACTAAGAGACTTCTCAAAATAATATTTAAAATATTACTGTTGGGATAGCTTGCAGAATGACATAATTTCTTTTTATCTGACTTCTAGTCCCCAGGCTAAAACCCCCATTGCTTAAGTGGCAGTATTTAGCATCTACCTGTAAAAATATACAGACAACGGCTTCTCCTCAGAACTTTGGCAGATGATGGAAGTCATAAAACAATTGCATTCCTTCATGCTTTCAAGATTAGTAATTAGTTAATCCTAAAGACAATACAGAAAATATCCTAGTACAGACAGTGTGTCTCTTCCTGCATTGAAAACTGAAATATACCATTGTTTATGGCCTAGCCATAAAGTAATTTAATGTCAGTTATTTTTCTGAAGTTTGCTGTACTGAAGTTAGCTCCTGTATTCCAGTTTCCATTGTTAGAATATATACAGTTAAACAATTACAATAGTGCATGTACATTTCTCTTCTCTTCTGTTCCAGGGCACACTGTGATTACATTTCAAACACTGTTCTCTACAAATACCTTTTCAACACACACATCTGTGCAAGCAGTTTGATATACACAAGACATACAGCTCTAATACATCTGTAACACAAGTATCTTATATAAATCACTTTGATATTCACCAGTGACATATTATTCTTTACAAAATTCCAGCTAGCTGGGCTAGCAGTATCTCCTTTCATCACATAAGGTATGCACTGTATAATAAGGCCAGTATATGGCTGGCTGAGCCCAAACAAACCGCAACTTTCATTGCTATTATGGTGTTAGTGTTAATCAGGTGTCGCATGTCTAGTTTGTCAACCTTTGCACACCATGGTGTGTTGTTTTTTCATGTATTATTGTATTTTGGGTGATGTATTTTGATGCCATGTGTATGTCTCAGTATAATATGCATGTGTCTTACAAAGTATTATCCTGTCATTGTTCAGGTTTCTCATACTCACTTGTACAGTGGTCTTGCTATGCTTTAGTGTGGCGATTTGGGGGATCTCTACTGTAGTTGTGAAACTCATAACTGCAAGCCCTGGAATTAGGAAAAAGGTCCACAAATACACAACAATAATGAATGTTAAACAACACAACTGAAGCTGTTTTTTTTTTCCTGAGGGAAATCTCCTTCACATCTCCTCAACTTATACATACCAACTCAAAGATTAACATAAAGTAAGTAAGCAAAAGATGCTCCTCAGAAATAATATCTGGGCTAAATGGAGAGCCACCAAATGTCCATCAGATCACCTCTACTTTAAACAGTTAAGAAATGCCACCAAGAAAGATATTCTTAGAGACAAATAAGACTTCTACCTTCACCTCCAACAAACCAGTCAACAAACTCCACAAAAATGTTGGTCAGGGATAAACAAACTTCTTCAGCCAGGCCACTCTACTACTCCTGCCCCTGCATGATTCAACCAAAATAACTCCAACCAGATTCTTGATGCCTTTAATAACTACTTTACAGAAGCCATTCTAACCTTAGCCAATTCTTTTCCTCCTTTTACTGCTTCCCCACTAAATACCTCTAAGACTTCATCCCCTACCTTTCATATACAACCTGTACCTACATCTCTCATCTGTAAGCTACTTCAAAAACTGAAACCTTGCACCCCTTCTGCTGACCGTCTCCCAGCTGAATACCTACAAATTGCCACAAAAGCCATAGACTATCCCATCTCTATCCTTATTAATAGAACTATCTTAGAAGGCAAGATCCCTACCATATGGAAAGAATCTCACATCATCCCTCTACATAAAGGTGGATCATCTATTGAGCTTTCTAACTTTCGGCCTATTGCCTTACTCTCCCCAATAGCTAAGATAATGGAAAAATGTATTCACAAACAACTACTTAACCACCTTCTACAAAATAATCTACTAGCAAACTGCCAACATGGCTTCAGGCCATTCCATAGCACGACTGCCCTGCTATCCTTCACCAAATCTATAAAGAAAAATCGTAACAATAACTCTTTTTCCTCTGCACTATTTATTGACCTGTCAAAAGCCTTTGATATGGTTAACCATAACTTACTTCTAGACAAACTAAAAGCCAATTCACTCGATCCACAAGCATTAAAATAGTTAAGGTCTTATCTGAAAAACAGACAGCAAGCAGTACTTTGGGATAACAATCTGTCTATATTACTTCCAGTAAATATTGGAGTACCCCAAGGCTCTATCTTAGGTCACCTTCTTTTTTCCTTATTTATTAACAATCTACATATAAACATTCCACAAGCCACCTGCATTCAATATGCAGATGACTCTACTTTAATCTGTACAGCTAAGAACATAGCCTCTCTCCAGTCCCTCACCCAAACTGTTTTCCATAATGTTGAAAATTGGTTTATGCAACACTGCCTCCTCCTAAATTCCAAAAAAACAAAATTACTGCTTTTTACTCCAACTCATAAATCACCTCATCCATTCTTCTCAATAACCTCTAACAATGCTACCAACATAACCCCAGATACTACAACCCGCCTACTAGATGTAACAATTGATAATCGCCTCAACTACGATGACCACATTAACTCCACTATAAAGTCTGTTAATAAAAAACTTGGTACCCTCTATAGAATTAAACCCTTCCTTACCCCTTCTGCCAGAAAAACTATTTCCCAGACCCACCTTATTTCTACCCTTTTCTATGCCTCTGCTATATATACTAACCTATCTAAAAACAACCTCTCCAAACTTTCCACCTGTTATAATAGCATAGCTAGATTCATCACTTGCTCCCGCTTTAAAACTCACCACTGCCTCAACCTCAAACAACTGGGATGGCTAGAATTACAGAACCATATACTTTGTCAACAATTACTTATCACCCAAAAGATCCTATACCACCCCAACAACACCCCTATCCTCACTAATATGATTGCACCATACAAAAATCTGGCTACACTACGCTCTGCTAATAAGCTCCTAGTTTCCTCTATTAAATCTAAGAACAAAGCTGGTGACTCACTTTTCTTGAACACAGCAGGTAAAAACTGGAATCAGCTTCCTTCTGAAATATCAACCCTTGCTTCTACTTCTCTATTTAAAAAACATCTTAAAGAACATCTTAAAACTCACTGGCTTTGTCCATGTGTGAACCCAGACTGATATCTCTTTCCCCTTCCTGCTCTCACCCCTTTCTCTACTCCTCTAACCTATGCCTCTAATTCTAGTCACTACACTTTCCTTCATAGTATGAGGATAAAATAAAAGGGTTTTCTCTCCTAATTGGGTCTTGCTCAAACTTACTATTGTGTTTAGTTTCATTTTTCTTTTGACAAATGTTGCCTCTGTACTGTGATTTTGCATGTCTTTTTATATATTGTAAACTTTGTCACTGTTCATGCTTGGAGCTTTTCTCCCCAGGCCTCTACTGAACATGGACAAATATCCAGTTAGACTAGCCTGGTCAACAAATGTAAAATAAATAAAATAAATAAAACATACATCAGAGAAAAGGGAATATTCCAAGAAATGGCAAAGCTGGATTTAATATACTAAGTCCATATTTTAGGTCATTCAATCTCATTATTCTGGAACTCCCACTAATGAGCATGGTAATATCAGTTACCCCTTTTAGATGCCTTCAGTGGGAACACCCTCTGCCACAACATGGTAACATAGGATCATAGCAGGATACTAGGCTAATGACCCCAGGGCCCTTACAAGCCTAGCCAAGTTTTACCCTTATTTACATGATCAGCACCTATCATCCCTGTCCAAGAAGGATACAGGTGGAACCCCTGGGGTGAATTTATGGGTACCCACGCAATTGTCCAAATTACATTTTAAAAGAGTCAATAAGGTGCTCTACTTGACATGAAGTGGGTGTCTGTTCCAAAAGTGTGGTTACCTCTGGGAGTCAAATCTGTTCCACCAGCAGGTTCTATTAATGTCACATACCAGGATAAGGCCATTAGAACAACTAACCCATGTACAACAATTTGACTTACTGATATGCAACATTTCCAAAAAAGCAGGGTCAAAGATTGCCTTATATGCAAGGCAGAGATCACCTCTGAGTAGTCTGTATGAAACAGAATAAAGTGACAGTGATTTCAGACGATCCTCATAGGACGGATGCTAAAGACCTTGAATTTTCCTTGTGAGGAACCTTTGTGGTCTCTCCAATTGCTGCAGGTGCTTGAAAAGTGACATACCAAATGTGCCTGATGAGGGAAGAGTCAAGGAGGTTATAACTTCTATTTTTCTGGAGGTAATGCTCTTACCTATGAGATGAGCAATATAGAATGCCCTTCTTACCACTGTGGAGACATGGTGATGAAAGGAAAGGTTGCTGTCAACCTGTGTGCCCAGGTCTCGGACCACTGAGTGCATACTTACGGTGTTGTAATTGATGTGGTATTTATCAGGAATATCACTCTTACTGAAAGGGACGATAAATGACTTCCACACATCTCTTACCCATAGTACTGTAATCCAATAAGCAGATGATTCTACTACTATCTGCTCTTCTAAATATGCCTCTGTACTACAGCAACATACCCAAAAAGCATTCACCTCAACTGAATCCTGGATATCACAGAACCATCTTGCCCTTAACCCCAATAAAACTAAACTCTTAATATTTACCACAAAAAAATCCAGCCCAGTTGACAAGTCTGTATTCTCTGTTCATTCCCAAAATAACACTGTTCCCAATACCAAATTACTTGCTCTCATCATTGATGACAACTTAACCTTTGACCTTCATATCCATAGCAACATAAAAAAACATCAAAAACTAGGAGCCTTTATAGGCACAGCTACTTTCTTAACTTTTCTGCAAAAAGGCTCTTGCCTCATCATTCCTGCTTCCAACACCCTTATATGGTGCCCCCATCCTAACCAATATTCAATCCTCTCTGAAAACCAAACTCAATTCATGCTACAATAAAGTTGCCAAATATGTTACAAATGCTAAATTCTTCACCCACCACTGTTCCACACTACATAAACTAAACTGGCTCGAATTCCCCCATCACCTCATATACCTATAACTAACTACTGCCCATAAACTTATTTACCACCTGTTAGCCTGCGCATCCCTCTCCACCATTCTGACCATTTATCATCCTAATCGACACCTAAGGTCAGAAAACAAAATGCTATTAAACACTGATAAACCTAAACTCTCAGCTGGTCAAATGCTGTATTCGTTTACTGTCTCCAAGCTATGGAATAATCTCCCTCCTTCATTCAGAACTATCAGTAATCCCACTGCTTTTAAAAAAATCTCTTAAACTTCATCTTTCCTCACATTGGATATGCACCTGCACCCAAACAACACCTAAAACTTGACACCCTCCCAAGATCATACTCCTCCTCACTCTATAACTAGTCTATCTTCCCATTCTCTCTATCATATCAACTCACTCTGCTGTCACTTTAGCCTGTGCTATCCCTACTTTAAGCCTTCTGCCTCCTTCTGTTACCCCTTAAGCTAATTTCCTCTCTCTGCTAATAATATTACTTAATATCTAAAACTTCCATTCCTACACTTGTACCATAATTTTAAACAATTCTTCCCTGTTATTATCAATTTATGCAATGTTATCTCCAAATTGTTCTATATGTTATTACTTTATTTAATGTGCTATCTCTACCTTATATACTCTGTATTGTTTATGTACAAATTTTCTTTGTATGAAATTATATGTGGAGTTTTCCTCTGAAAACGGGCTCAGTCCAGGCCCAGTGGACTTTCCTAGTAAACAAATGCAATAAATAATGCAAAAAATAAATAATAAACTTTTTGCATTGAGTTTAAGGCCATGACTTTGGCACCAGTCACTTGTTCGTGTAAGACCCTCTTGTAGGATGTTGACATCGTTTAGCGATTATATGACCACTCCCAGTTTGCAATCATCAGCAAACTTTGTCAGCCACTCTTTAGTTTTAGCTTGGACTTCAGTGAAATAGATTCCAAACAGTAGAGGTCCCAGGACTGATCCCTGTGGAACACTACTGGTTACAGGTCTGCTGTTTGAGGTGGATCCCCCTATTTTGACTAGATGGGTTCAATCAGTGAGCCAGTTAGCAACTCATCTAATATTATATGGGTTGATACCCAGCTGGGTGAGTTTGTCAATTATGTTTGAGTTGAGGCTACTGTCAAAGGTCTTGGCTAAGTCCAGGTAGGCTGGGTGCACAGATTTCCCCTAATCAAGGGCCTTGTTGATTGTCTTGAAGAAGTCCACCAAGGTTAACAGGCATGATCTCACTTTAACAAATCCAAACTGAGTAGGGTTAAGTGTTTGGAGGTTACCAGTATCTTTACTGATAAGGTCCATGATGATTCTCTCCATGGCCTTGCAGATAAGTCTAGTCATGCTAATACATCTATAGTTCCCAGGGTCAGTGGGAGCACCACCTTTGTGGAAGGGGATAACGGTGGCCTTTTTTCATTCAGCTTGGATGAAGCCAGTGCTTAGACTATGATTGAAAAGAGTACCCAATGGCGTTGATAATTCTTGTTTGAGCCCATGTAGGATGCAGCCTGGGATATTATCACATCCCATGGATGCTGTGTTTTCGACCTTGAGGAGGCATTCATGACCAGCTTTTTAGCTATAAGGTGGAGGACAGCTAGTAGGGATGTCTTGGGGTAAGTATGGTGGGGACAGGGGAGTGAAGTTTCACACAACCTGTCAGCTAACAGGTTAGCAATGTCCACAGTCTTGGTATATGTGGTATCATTAACCACCAATTTGTCACAAATCTGGGTCTTTCCTTTTAGGATACAGATGTAACTAAAGAATGCCTTACAGTTGTCCTTAGTTCAGGAAGATAATTTGGATTTGTAGTTAGCTTTGGAGGACTTCAAAAGAAGTCTTATCTGCTTGTTTAGGTTGAGGAGGGAATGTTTCTAGTTTAGGGCTCACTCCCTCTAACTCTTAGACAGCAATTTCTTCCTCTTATTGTAAAGTCTGTTAAAGCCAGTTGTCCACCAGGCAGGTTTGCTCTTCCATGAGGAGCTTATTTTGGTCCTATCAGGTACAGTTGAGTCAATGCAGTTGTTCAGGTGTTTGTATAAAGCATTTGTGTAGAATTTGGCACAGTTTCCAGTTCCATCTGAGGGGGGAGGTCCAATGAAGCTATTTATACCATCCCTTAAGACATTATAATCTGCTTTGGACAAGTTTTTTTAGTTTAGTTGGTGCTAGGGGTGGGTCAGGTGTGATAGTAACTTTGAATGAGACTGATTTATGGTGAGATCTCACCAGAGAAGACCTCACAGTGGGGGGTGCTACATTGGTCCCCCATATTAGTAAGCACCAGATCCAGGATGTTGGCACCCCTTGTGGGGGTGTCAACTAGCTGATCAAGGGCATTGGAGTTAATGAAGTCGAGAAACCTTTGGGCAAGTGAGTTTGCGCACGAGTAATTATCCCAGTCAATGGATGGGTTGTTAAAGTCACCCAAAATCATGGTGTTCAGATGTATCTTGATAGACTCAAGTAGATCTGAATATATATATATGTGTGTGTGTGTGTGTGTGTGTGTGTGTGTGTGTGTGTGTGTGTGTGTGTGTGTGTGTATATATATATATATATATATATATATATATATATATATATATATATATATATATATATATATATCACATGTTTGCAACAGGTACGGCTTCTATTTGTTGACTAGCCTTCTAGCCTTATACATCACACATGTTGGAAATGACACTCTTTGTGTTTTTGATACAGATCTAAGTGAACAGCTTGTGGTTACAGTGTTTGTCCTACTGCAACACAGGGAAAACACTTGGTGCAGTATACTGGGAGATGGGGGTTCTTGTAGAGCAGGTAGTGCAGTGCCTACATCAAGTGGTGGCAGTGCTACGGAAGGAGCTTGACAGTACTGGTTCAATTACTGAAACAATCTACCAGGATATCACTGAAATCTGTTATGATTTCTAGCATCACTGTTAGATCAACGAGACAAATTTTGCCATATTCACCAGTGTCCTAAATGCGTCCTAAGCAATCAGTGATATGCAGTGAGCTGTGGTTGTGACCCAGGTTACCTGAAGCAGCAGACCCCACACTACACAGTGATGCAATGGGATGGTTTCACATAGGCTAATGGCAGTGAAAAGTCACCTAGGCTCTATTTATTTAAGAGCACTGAAGAACACAGCAGCAGCAGCAGCCATCCTGGTATGTGACTCAAAGCAACCATGTTACTCCTTCTCTCTTCTTGATGCTTGGGCTGATGCCCACAGACATCACTCACATATAATCTGTAACTCAGGATAGGCTCCACCCCTGTCTCAGCAGTAGCTGCAGCATATAAGCCTTCATCTGCAACACCTCTGGGTACAGTAGATGGTCTGGATAGAAGTGCAGATTCTAAAAAGCCAATGACGAATCAAGACAGACTCTCTCCAATACATGGCACCTGTTAATGTGTCCGACAACATATAACAAACTCTGATTTTTATACATTTCATGACTATTTTAATTTAAAATATAGCTTTTTAAAGTATAGTTCTGATTTGATGCTGTGGTATAGGTTCCCTATTTTTTCCACATGTATCTTGATATACACATTATATGCATTATAGCAACATACTATTAGAGCAATGCAAATGTGGTGAATGGATCTTATAGTTGTTGTCAGATCCAAGACAGAATGCAGAATGCTCTCACTACGAGATTTCTCAAAATAATATCTAAACTATTACTACTGGGATAGCTTGCAGAATTATGTCATTTCTTGTCATCTGACTTCTAGTCCACAGGCCAAAACCCCCATTGCTGAAGCTGGCAGTATTTAGCATCTACCTTTAAAAATATCCAGACAAGGGCTTCTCCTCAGATCTCTGGCAGATGCTGAAAGTCATAAAACAATTGCATTCCTTCATGCTTTCAAGACTAGTAATTAGTTCACCCAAAGACAATACAGGAAGATTCCTAGTACAGACATTGTGCCTCTTGCTGCATTGAAAACTGAAAGATACCATTCTTTATGGCCTAGCCATAAAGTAATTTAATTTCAGTTATTTTTCCTGAAGTTTGCAGGACTGAAGATAGCTTACTGTACTCCATTTTCCATTGTTAGAATATATACATTTAAACAGTTACAATAGTGCACGTACATTTCTGTTCCCTTCCAGTAGAGCACACTATGGTTACATTTCAAACACAGTACTCTACAAATACCTTTTCAACACAAATGTTTGTAAAAACAGTTTGATATACACATGACATACAGTTCTAATACATTTGTAACACAAGCATCTTAATTAAATCATTTTGATATTCACCAATGACATATAGTTATTTACAAAATTCTAGCTAGCTGGGCTAGCAGCATCTTCTGTCTTCGCACTTCTTCCCCCCTTTGAAGACTCAAGCTAATTTTTCAAGTGATCCTTGAAAAACATTGCTTGAGAGGAATGAGCCTATCTGGGAATACATTACCCCATTCCCTGTCTTGAGATGCCAGCTGCCTTTGCATTGCTGACCCCATTACAGTGTTGCACTGTTATATTGTATGCCTGCAACCCTAGGCCCCACCATAGTAACTTGGGAATTTGCTGGCTGGCTTGCTGTAGCCATAGATTCCCCCCTCAGACTCCTCCTGCTTTCTACATAGCACCAGGGCCTCCCTATCATGGTAAGGTTTCATGGTGTTAACATGGTACAGTTTGTGCCCCTGTCTCCTGCCTAGGAGTTCCAACATGTAGTTAACATCACTTAACCTTCCTTACAACCTTGAAGGATCCCTCCCAAGTTTCCTGCAGCTTATTGTGTCTGACAAGAATGAGAGCCATAACCTGCTACCCCACAGCATACTCTCTAGCTAGAGCATTCCTGTCATACCAGACCTCTTTCTGCTGCTGGGCTTCTGTCAGACTCTCCTGGGCCAAGCCCATGAGTTCCCTGAGCCTTATCCTGAGGTCTAGGACATATGCCACAACAGACTCCTTGTTGGATTCACACTTACCCATACACTCATCGCAAATCAAATCTAGAGGTCCCCTCACCCTATGCCCATACAGCATCTCAGAGGGTGAAAAACCTGTGGATTCCTGGGGCACCTCTCTGTTAGCAAACAACAGATGAGGCAAATATTTGGTCCAATCCCTCTTAAATTGGTCTCCAAATGCAAGTAGCATGACCTTTAGTGTAAAGTTTAACCTCGCCCCCAGATCATTAGTCTGGGGGTGGTCTTTAGGTGCTTCACCCCACAACGCTCCCATAGACAAGCCAGCAGGTCAGACATGAAATTGGCATCTCTGTCAGTCACTATTTCTTTTGGGAACCTACCCTGCTGAAAATCCTCTAACAAAGCATTTGCTACCTTTTCTCCCTTGATGAAGGATAGAGCCACCACCTCAGGGTATCTGGTAGCATAATCTACTAATACTAGGATATACTTCTTCCCTGTGGAACTTGGGGTACTCAGAAGCCCCACAATATTCATAGCTACCCTCTAAAATGACCCCTCAATCACAGGCAAATGCATCAAAAGAGCTTTCACCTTGTCTCCTGCCTTGCCTACATTGTGGTACTGCTCACAGGTTCTGCAGTACCCTATTACATCCCTGGCAATCCCAGGCCAATAAAAATTCTGCACAATACATCTCTTGGTATGCTTTATGCCTATATGACCTGCAAAGTGAATGTCATGGGCTATGAAGTGCCAGAAGGTAGGCTCTGGACACTACCAACTGCTGTGTTCTCTCACCCTCTAGCTCTCCCTCACAGGTCCACTCTCTATACAGTAACCCTTTGTCACAGTATACACATTTCCCCCTTTCATTGGGAATCAGACACCTGCCTGACCACCTCGCTCAAGCGTTGTAATGTAGGGTCTGAATGCTGAGCCTGTCTCAACTCTCTCTTTGTAACCCTTCTTAGCTTCCCTTCCACGGGAAGTCTGATATCCTGCGACAGTGGTGCCTCACTGTCAGCCTGGGTACTAGTACTCAACTCTGCCCTTGCAGTCACTCTGTTCAAGGGAACATTAGTACCCACAAGCAGCTGTTGCTCACCTTCAGTGTCACTGCTACAGGGTAGCACCCTCCCTGAAGTAGCCACCTCAGCAGTCCTGGCTTCAAGTGTGCAGTCCGTCTGTGCCCCCCCCAGGCTACCAGACCCAAATGCCTGTCTTGAAGCCTAACTTTGTGCAACTGCATGCACACAAGGTACTGCATTATCAAAATATTCCCTATTAGGACATCAGAAAGGATATCCTGAAAAAACGTCCTTTTCCACCCTCCCAGTCAAGGTGTACCCTGACCAAAGGTATTTGGAATTGGGTCCCTCCTACAGCTCTGACTAGAGTAGACTGCCCCAGCAAGTAGAGCTCCCCTTTAACCACTGCAGGCTTCACAATGGTTAGGTCAGAGCCTGTGTCTGTCTTAGCAGTGGCTTGTCTCTCATCTACTAAGATAGAATATAACCTCTTGTGGTAGTTTGGTACCCTTGCTGTCTTCAGACAACTTACTGCTGGCATTCTGTCATTCCCACTTGCTGGCTCCCCTACCTCTTCTTCCCAGCCTTGCTTCCGTGGACATCTATATGCGACATGGCCCCACTCGTTACATTTAAAACAATTAACCCTTGCTCCTGGTTATGTACCTGAACCAGTGGCTTCCCCTGTTACTGGCAGACTCTGGTGGAGCAGTTTAGGCTGCCCACCATGGGTTCCCTTAAACCTGTGTGCAGCACTGGGTATCCCTTTCCTGTACAGTGATGCCCTGTTTGTTAGGTATAGGTCTCCTTTTTTCCCCAACTCATTTGGGGTGTTACATTCTCTATCTGCCTACCAGATTCTCATGTCCTCAGGCAAAGTGCTAAGGGCTTGTTCCCTCACCAAAATGTCTGCCAGTCCTTCAAAAGTGGTGACCTGACACTCACTCATCCACCTATGAAAATAAGTGCTTAACTCAGCAATATATTCACACACACTTTCATCTGCCTTGCATCTATGCTCATTAAACATTTTCTATAAGCTTCAAGTGTTAGCTTAAAACACACTAATAAACAATTTTTAACTGTATTATAATTTAAGCAATTAGTATAAGACAATTTAGAAGGAGCAGTTACAGCTTTACCATTGAGTAAGGGGGGAGGGGTCAGGAACCATACCCAGAGCCCTTGGTCAGCATTATACTGTTTACATATCCTTTCAAACATAACAGTAAAACTATCAAAATTATCACCCTCTGTAAATTATGGAAGAAATTTACTGACCTTTATTGCTTCTAGGGTTTATTTATTCCCTTTCCATTACCTCCATGACTTTGGCAAAGTGTCAGCATCTCCTTTTCATGTTGCCTCTGCCTCTCCTTTTTCTTCAGCTTCCAGATGTCTCAGTCTCTCTGTTGATTCTAATGCCATCTGTTTCTCCTTTTCTTCAACTTCCAAATGCCGCAGCCTCTCTGCGGATTTTATTTTCAACCATTTGGCCTCCAGTTCGAGTCTCTTACTCTAGACAAATTGTTAAGTCCTCTGAGGCAAAGTTGAATTGTCCATTTTCTGAGAGTTGTACATCTCCAATGCCAATCTGGTTATCTTCCTGATTGCTGGTCTGTGATGCAGCTGTGACTAAGGCTGCAATCATTTCCATTTCAGTCAGGTTGGCATGCATCAGTCTTTTCGCTTGGCACATCTCAGCCAACTGACTCCTTGTCAGCTTTCCATAATCCTCTGCTGACATCCTTGCCTGTTCTCCCTGACTAACTAAGCTAACAAAAAATAAATAAAAGCATTATGATATGAAACTCTGAATGTCTACGATGTGGCTGCTTGAGAGTGCAAACACCTTCTTTAGTGAACACTGTTTACAGGCTACATGAGTTCAAATATCCACACCACTGCCCACCAAATGTGACGTGGATATCCCACCACTGCCAAACAAATGTGATCTGGTTATCCCACCACTGCCAACCAAATATGATGTCCCTACACTGGACCAGTAATCAAACAGCCTCAATCCTCATCACTGGCAACAGTGGGGGACGTTCACTGAGAGGTTAACAGATAGACACAGTATTTCCTGATGCAGATCTCTGCATCAAGTGCAATTTCCCTTAAGAGCATACAGAGACCACAGTCAGTCCAGGGATGGTTTCTCACTCTTTCTCCAGATCCCCGATAAGACTCCCCACTGGCACAGCTATAGAGTTAAGATCTCAGCTGAGTGACCAAGCTAAGACCTCCAACACCCTCTCTGTCCAACCAGTGCTTCATGTCCCTGCCCAAGTATCTGACACACACACACACACTCTTTGAGGCTTGAATTACACACACACACACACACACACACACACACACACACACACGCACACACGCCCACACACACACACACACACACACACCTGTGAAAAGCCAGCACAGGTTTACTAGCATGCCCCTTCTGCTCAGAGTATAAAGTAGTTGCCACTGCCATAGATCAACTCCTTATCAGCTACTTTAAGGCCCTTAATATAGGGTGTCCAATCTTATTGTGTACTATTAATATTAACATAAATGGTAGTTTGACCAAGAGCAAGGCTATTAGATGTGGCCCACACAGTGTCACATAATATGCAAGTACCTTCAAAACGTAAATATCACTACAAAGATCAGCCACAATGAAAGGTTTAAATATATTTAATGATAAATAATAAAAGAACGAGACAATACTAAATACATATTCACAGTGACATCAGGGTTCAAAACTACAGAAAATATTTAAAACAACATTGCAGGACAGTCTCAAATAAATAAAGAAAAAAATCTAAACTAAGCTTTGATATATTCCTGACTGTATCTAAGAGAATTACCATTCGCAAGTAACTTACTATTAGAGCAAGACAGATGTGGTGAATGGATCTTCCAGTTGTCAGGTCCAAGACAGAATGCAGAATGCTCTGTCTCACTAAGAGACTTCTCAAAATAATATTTAAAATATTACTGTTGGGATAGCTTGCAGAATGACATAATTTCTTTTTATCTGACTTCTAGTCCCCAGGCTAAAACCCCCATTGCTTAAGTGGCAGTATTTAGCATCTACCTGTAAAAATATACAGACAACGGCTTCTCCTCAGAACTTTGGCAGATGATGGAAGTCATAAAACAATTGCATTCCTTCATGCTTTCAAGATTAGTAATTAGTTAATCCTAAAGACAATACAGAAAATATCCTAGTACAGACAGTGTGTCTCTTCCTGCATTGAAAACTGAAATATACCATCTTTTATGGCCTAGCCATAAAGTAATTTAATGTCAGTTATTTTTCTGAAGTTTGCTGTACTGAAGTTAGCTCCTGTATTCCAGTTTCCATTGTTAGAATATATACAGTTAAACATTTACAATAGTGCATGTACATTTCTCTTCTCTTCTGTTCCAGGGCACACTGTGATTACATTTCAAACACTGTTCTCTACAAATACCTTTTCAACACACACATCTGTGCAAGCAGTTTGATATACACAAGACATACAGCTCTAATACATCTGTAACACAAGTATCTTATATAAATCACTTTGATATTCACCAGTGACATATTATTCTTTACAAAATTCCAGCTAGCTGGGCTAGCAGTATCTCCTTTCATCACGTAAGGTATGCACTGTATAATAAGGCCAGTATATGGCTGGCTGAGCCCAAACAAACCACATCTTTCATTGCTATTATGGTGTTAGTGTTAATCAGGTGTCGCATGTCTAGTTTGTCAACCTTTGCAAACCATGGTGTGTTGTTTTTTCATGTATTATTGTATTTTGGGTGATGTATTTTGATGCCATGTGTATGTCTCAGTATAATATGCATGTGTCTTACAAAGTATTATCCTGTCATTGTTCAGGTTTCTCATACTCACTTGTACAGTGGTCTTGCTATGCTTTAGTGTGGCGATTTGGGGGATCTCTACTGTAGTTGTGAAACTCATAACTGCAAGCCCTGGAATTAGGAAAAAGGTCCACAAATACACAACAATAATGAATGTTAAACAACACAACTGAAGCTGTTTTTTTTTTCCTGAGGGAAATCTCCTTCACATCCCCTCAACTTATACATACCAACTCAAAGATTAACATAAAGTAAGTAAGCAAAAGATGCTCCTCAGAAATAATATCTGGGCTAAATAGAGAGCCACCAAATGTCCATCAGATCACCTCCACTTTAAACAGTTAAGAAATGCCACCAAAAAAGATATTCTTAGAGACAAATAAGACTTCTACCTTCACCTCCAACAAACCAGTCAACAAACTCCACAAAAATGTTGGTCAGGGATAAACAAACTTCTTCAGCCAGGCCACTCTACTACTCCTGCCCCTGCAGGATTCAACCAAAATAACTCCAACCAGATTCCTGATGCCTTTAATAACTACTTTACAGAAGCCATTCTAACCTTAGCCAATTCTTTTCCTCCTTTTACTGCTTCCCCACTAAATACCTCTAAGACTTCATCCCCTACCTTTCAAATACAACCTGTACCTACATCTCTCATCTGTAAGCTACTTCAAAAACTGAAACCTTGCACCCCTTCTGCTGACCGTCTCCCAGCTGAATACCTACAAATTGCCACAAAAGCCATAGACTATCCCATCTCTATCCTTATTAATAGAACTATCTTAGAAGGCAAAATCCCTACCGTATGGAAAGAATCTCACATCATCCCTCTACATAAAGGTGGATCATCTATTGAGCTTTCTAACTTTCGGCCTATTGCCTTACTCTCCCCAATAGCTAAGATAATGGAAAAATGTATTCACAAACAACTACTTAACCACCTTCTACAAAATAATCTACTAGCAAACTGCCAACCTGGCTTCAGGCCATTCCATAGCACGACTGCCCTGCTATCCTTCACCAACTCTATAAAGAAAAATCGTAACAATAACTCTTTTTCCTCTGCACTATTTATTGACCTGTCAAAAGCCTTTGATATGGTTAACCATAACTTACTTCTAGACAAACTAAAAGCCAATTCACTCGATCCACAAGCATTAAAATAGTTTAGGTCTTATCTGAAAAACAGACAGCAAGCAGTACTTTGGGATAACAATCTGTCTATATTACTTCCAGTAAATATTGGAGTACCCCAAGGCTCTATCTTAGGTCCCCTTCTTTTTTCCTTATTTATTAACGATCTACATATAAACATTCCACAAGCCACCTGCATTCAATATGCAGATGACTCTACTTTAATCTGTACAGCTAAGAACATAGCCTCTCTCCAGTCCCTCACCCAAACTGTTTTCCATAATGTTGAAAATTGGTTTATGCAACACTGTCTCCACCTAAATTCCAAAAAAACAAAATTACTGCTTTTTACTCCAACTCATAAATCACCTCATCCATTCTTCTCAATAACCTCTAACAATGCTACCAACATAACCCCAGATACTACAACCCGCCTACTAGATGTAACAATTGATAATCGCCTCAACTACGATGACCACATTAACTCCACTATAAAGTCTGTTAATAAAAAACTTGGTACCCTCTATAGAATTAAACCCTTCCTTACCCCTTCTGCCAGAAAAACTATTGCCCAGACCCACCTTATTTCTACCCTTTTCTATGCCTCTGCTATATATACTAACCTATCTAAAAACAACCTCTCCAAACTTTCCACCTGTTATAATAGCATAGCTAGATTCATCACTTGCTCCCACCACTGCCTCAACCTCAAACAACTGGGATGGCTAGAATTACAGAACCATATACTTTGTCAACAATTACTTATCACCCAAAAGATCCTATACTACCCCAACAACACCCCTATCTTCACTAATATGATTGCACCATACAAAAATCTGGCTACACTACGCTCTGCTAATAAGCTCCTAGTTTCCTCTATTAAATCTAAGAACAAAGCTGGTGACTCACTTTTCTTGAACACAGCAGGTAAAACTGGAATCAGCTTCCTTCTGAAATATCAACCCTTGCTTCTACTTCTCTATTTAAAAACACATCTTAAAGAACATCTTAAAACTCACTGGCTTTGTCCATGTGTGAAGCCAGACTGATATCTCTTTCCTCTTCCTGCTCTCACCCCTTTCTCTACTCCTCTAACCTATGCCTCTAATTCTAGTCACTACACCTTCCTTCATAGTATGAGGATAAAAAAAAAGGGTTTTCTCTCCTAATTGGGTTTTGCTCAAACTTGTGTTTAGTATCATTTTTCTTTTGACAAATGTTGCCTCTGTACTGTGATTTTGCATGTCTTTTTATATATTGTAAACTTTGTCACTGTTCATGCTTGGAGCTTTTCTCCCCAGGCCTCTACTGAAAATGGACAAATATCCAGTTAGACTAGCCTGGTCAACAAATGTAAAATAAATAAAATAAATAAAACATACATCAGAGAAAAGGGAATATTCCAAGAAATGGCAAAGCTGGATTTAATATACTAAGTCCATATTTTAGGTCATTCAATCTCATTATTCTGGAACTCCCACTAATGAGTATGGTAATATCAGTTACCCCTTTTAGATGCCTTCAGTGGGAACACCCTCTGCCACAACATGGTATCATAGGATCATAGCAGGATACTAGGCTAATGACCCCAGGGCCCTTACAAGCCTAGACAAGTTTTACCCTTATTTACATGATCAGCACCTATCATCCCTGTCCAAGAAGGATACAGGTGGAACCCCCGGGGTGAATTTATGGGTACCCACGCAATTGTCCAGATTACAGTTTAAAAGAGTCAATGAGGTGCTCTACTTGACATGAAGTGGGTGTCTGTTCCAAAAATGTGGTTACCTCTGGGAGTCAAATCTGTTCCACCAGCAGGTTCTATTAATGTCACATACCAGGTTAAGGCCATTAGAGCAACTAACCCATGTACAATTTGACTTACAGATATGCAACATTTCCAAAAAAGCAGGGTCAAAGATTGCCTTATATGCAAGGCAGAGATCACCTCTGAGTAGTCTGAATGAAACAGAATAAAGTGACAGTGATTTCAGACGATCCTCATAGGACGGATGCTAAAGACCTTGAATTTTCCTTGTGAGGAACCTTTGTGGTCTCTCCAATTGCTGCAGGTGCTTGGAAAGTGACATACCAAATGTGCCTGATGAGGGAAGAGTACAAGGAGGTTATAACTTCTTTTTTTCTGGAGGTAATGCTCTTACCTATGAGATGAGCAATATAGAATGCCCTTCTTACCATTGTGGAGACATGGTGATGAAAGGAAAGGTTGCTGTCAACCTGTGTGCCCAGGTCTCGGACCACTGAGTGCATACTTACGGTGTTGTAATTGATGTGGTATTTATCAGGAACATCACTCTTACAGAAAGGGACGATAAATGACTTCCACACATCTCTTACCCACAGTACTGTAATCCAATAAGCAGATGATTCTACTACTATCTGCTCTTCTAAATATGCCTCTGTACTACAGCAACATACCCAAAAAGCATTCACCTCAACTGAATCCTGGATATCACAGAACCATCTTGCCCTTAACCCCAATAAAACTAAACTCTTAATATTTACCACAAAAAAATCCAGCCCAGTTGACAAGTCTGTATTCTCTGTTCATTCCCAAAATAACACTGTTCCCAATACCAAATTACTTGCTCTCATCATTGATGACAACTTAACCTTTGACCTTCATATCCATAGCAACATAAAAAAACATCAAAAACTAGGAGCCTTTATAGGCACAGCTACTTTCTTAACTTTTCTGCAAAAAGGCTCTTGCCTCATCATTCCTGCTTCCAACACCCTTATATGGTGCCCCCATCCTAACCAATATTCAATCCTCTCTGAAAACCAAACTCAATTCATGCTACAATAAAGTTGCCAAATATGTTACAAATGCTAAATTCTCCACCCACCACTGTTCCACACTACATAAACTAAACTGGCTCGAATTCCCCCATCACCTCATATACCTACAACTAACTACTGCCCATAAACATATTTACCACCTGTCAGCCTGCGCATCCCTCTCCACCATTCTGACCATTTATCATCCTAATCGACACCTAAGGTCAGAAAACAAAATGCTATTAAACACTGATAAACCTAAACTCTCAGCTGGTCAAATGCTGTATTCGTTTACTGTCTCCAAGCTATGGAATAATCTCCCTCCTTCATTCAGAACTATCAGTAATCCCACTGCTTTTAAAAAATCTCTTAAACTTCATCTTTCCTCACATTGGATATGCACCTGCACCCAAACAACACCTAAAACTTGACACCCTCCCAAGATCATACTCCTCCTCACTCTATAACTAGTCTATCTTCCCCTTCTCTCTATCATATCAACTCACTCTGCTGTCACTTTAGCCTGTGCTATCCCTACTTTAAGCCTTCTGCCTCCTTCTGTTACCCCTTAAGCTAATTTCCTCTCTCTGCTAATAATATTACTTAATATCTAAAAATAGAAGTTATGTTCTTACCATAACGTTCCATGTTAGTTGTCTTCTTCTCGCCTTCTTCTTGCTGGATGGGTTCGGAGCCGACCTCGGCTCTGACTCGGCCACTCTAAAAGCTCGAGAGTTGGTTCCACCGGCTCGAGGCTCCCCTTATATCCCACAATGCTAGGCGAGAGTTACCTCAGATCTCGTTTGTAAGCTAACCCCAGCTTATAACAGTAACAGTATAACTGTGAAACAGAATCCACCTCTAACAACAGGAAGAAAAAGGGTGACCTACATCCTGAACCAAGAATATGCATAATAGCATATGACTAAGAAAGAGGTGGTAGAAAGAGAGGTCACGATCACAACTCCTCTAGGTCTGTCCAGGCCAGGGGGAAGGAGGGTGGGGAAGAAGAAGGCGAAGAAGACAACTAACATGGAACGTTATGGTAAGAACATAACTTCTATATGTTAAGTTGTCTATCTCGCCTTCATTCTTGCTGGATGGGACCGCGTCCCTAGCACCTTGTCCCGGGTGGCCTAACGGAACAGACTCCTGAGAACAGTGGAACCAAAATTAGCTCTATGCCTAGAAGCTAAATCCAACTTATAATGAGAAATAAAAGTGTGAGGAGTAGCCCAAGTAGCCGCTGCACAAATGGTGTCAATAGGCAGTCTGTCTTGGAAGGCTAAAGAAGTAGCCAAAGCTCTGGTGGAATGGGCTTTAGGTTTATTAGGCAATTTTTGTTGTCTAATTTCATATACCAGGGAAATCAAAGATGTTAGCCATCTGGATAATGATACCTTTGAAACTGAAAGTCCCTTTCTGCTTTCCGCATAGGAGACAAACAGCTGATCAGATTTTCTGAATTGTTTCGTCCTATCCAAGTAGTACCTTAATTGACGATGAACATCCAGGCAGTGTAATTTTTGTTCAGACCTATTTGAATACTCTGGGAAAAAGACAGGGAGGTCAATGGTTTGATTTAGATTTGATGTTGAAACCACCTTAGGCAAAAAGGACGGGTTAGTTCGTAAGGAAACTCTCTCCTTATGGAACACAAGATAAGGAGAACGACAACTGAGTGCTTGAAGTTCTGAAATTCTTCTAGCTGATGTGATAGCCACCAGAAAGAGAGTTTTCCATGATAATAATTTCAAGGAACATGAAGCTGCAGGTTCGAAAGGGAAAGAATCAAAGAAGCAAGAACTAAATTTAGGTCCCAAGGAGAAGGAGGATTTCTTATAGGAGGTCTGAGAAGAAAAACTCCTTTCAAAAAGGCTTTGCAAAGTTTGTGGGACATTAGGGCAGATTCAGAAATGCCCACATGGAAATTAGAAATAGCTGCCAATTGAACCTTAAGAGTAGATGGAGATGAACCTGCATGGAAGAGTTCAGCTAGAAAATCAAGGACTAGTTGGATGGAAGCGGTGAAAGGATCTATGTTCTTTCCTTGTGCCCAATATGAGAAGCGTTTCCACTTACTCAAATAAATCTTTCGAGTGGAAGATTTATGGGAAGCTATCAATATATCTCTAACAGAGTGAGATAATTGAGGAAGCCTGGCTACGGTTGGAACTGGAGGAACCAAGCAGTGAGGTTCAGAGAGGGGAGGGAGCGATGAAACTGACCCGACTGGTGGATCAAAAGATCTGGAACTAGGTCCAGATTCCACGGTCGCTCCAAAAGAAATCGATGTAGAAAGGGGAACCACACTTGTCGAGGCCAGTAAGGAGCAATGAGGATCAATGAGGCCTTCTGAGCGATAGCTTTCTGTATTACTTGAGAGATCAGTGGGAAAGGAGGAAATGCATACAGAAGTCCCCGGGGCCAAACTTGGACTAGAGCGTCCCTGCTGGGTTGGCCTGGTAAAGGGAATAGAGTGAAATATTCTCTGCACTTGCTGTTTTGGGGAGTAGCAAAAAGATCGCAGCAAGGCTGACCCCACTTGAGAAAGATTTCTCTCACTACAGAGTCTTTCAGAGACCACTCGTGAGGCATGAGTATAGCTCTGCTCAACTTGTCCGCAATGTGATTGGACTTCCCGGGGATGTGCGTTGCTATCAGAAAACGCTGAGAAGAAATCGCCCATTGCCACAGTCTGAGTGCTTTTCGACACAGGGAGTATGATCTGGTTCCGCCTTGTTTGTTGATGTACCACACTACAGACATATTGTCTGTCTGGATTGCAATCGTTCCCAAGGGAAGAGAGTCTTGAAGGGCTTGCAACGCTAAAAGCACTGCTCTCATCTCCAGAACATTTATGTGCAAGTGGCATTCATTTGGTTGCCATGTGCCCTGGACTGTCCTGCCCTGATAATGCCCCCCCCACCCGATCAGGGAGGCATCCGTTGTCAGAGTAGCAACCGGAGGAGGTGGAACAAATGGTCTTCCGACAGGAGCTGGGGAAGACATCCACCATATGAGATGCTTTTGCACGCTTGCGTGATCATAATGGTGTGAGACATTGGAAGTTCCTGGTATGACCATTGGGTAAAAGCATCCACTGAAGGATCCGCATGTGGTATCTGGCCAATGGAAGGAGAGGTATGGCTGCTGCCATGATTCCCAACACCTTTAGAACTAACCTGGCTTTGACTCTGTTGTTGTTGAGAAGAAGTGACACCAATTTGTGAATGTCTGATATCCTTTGGTTCGTTAGCCTTGCAGACATGTTTATAGTATCTAAATTTGTGCCTATGTAGGTAATAGTACGACAAGGCGACAAAACAGACTTTTCGCAATTTATTGAAATACCCAGTTTTTGACAAACGCGAAAAGTATAATCTCTGGCCATCAGAAGGAGATGCTTGGTGGGAGCTGTGAGAAGCCAGTCGTCCAAATATGGAAACACCTGGAATCCTTGTCGTCTCAGGTGAGAAGCTACCACTGCCATGCATTTGGTAAACACCCGGGGGGCAGTGGTGAGACCAAAGGGCAGGGCCCTGAATTGAAAATGACTGGTTCCCAGCCTGAAGCGGAGGAATCTTCTGGAGCGTCTGTTCATCTTTATGTGATAGTACGCATCCCGAAGATCTATAGAGCACATCCAGTTTCCTTTGCCCAAAAGGGGAAGAATGGATTGCAGCGTGACCATCCGAAATCTTGTTTTCTTGACTGATTTGTTCAAGACACTGAGATCCAAAATCGGTCTCCAGTCCCCTGTTTTCTTTGGAACTAAAAAGAACCTTGAGTAGATTCCGGATCCTTGTTGGTCTGCTGGCACTGACTGAATTGCTCTTTTTGCAAGCAGTTTTGAAATTTCCAAAGCTGCTATATCCCTTTGAGTGGGTGGAACATCTGGAAGGGATTTTTTTGACTGATTTGGAAAACGAAGAAAGGGGATAGAATAGCCTTCGGAAATGATGGACTGTACCCATTTGTCTTGAGTCAGGGATAGCCAGGCTTCTGGGTACAGTGACAATCTTCCCCGACTGCCTCCGAAGATGGGCAGTCGGGCAACACCTCAGGGATGCTGAAAGGGCTTGTCAGGAAAGGCTTCCCGATTGCCCTGGTTCTGCGGACCCCCCCTGCCCCTAGGGCGACGTCTACCATTGTTATTCCCACCTCTGCCTCTGGTAGGAAAACGACTCTGTGCGTCAGGTGAAGTCCCTTGAGATTGTTTACGGAACCACATCTTCCCACCCTTCTGGCCTTTGGGGTAAGGCCTAGAAGGAGTCGAAAAACGGACTCCGACGGCAGAAAGGGTCTTGCCATCAGTCTCGCACCTAGTCAGGGTTTCTTTCACTTGAGGACCAAAGAGAGATGATCCATCAAAAGGGAGTACGTGAAAGACGACTTGAAAGGGTCCGCAAAATTGCATAGCCGCATCCAGGCGTGCCTACGTAAAGCTACACCTGTCCCTGCGGCTCTGCTCGCTCCATCGGCCGCATAAGAGAGGAGGCGCATGGAGGAGTTAGATATGGAATTAAGGGTAGCCAGCTGCGTGTTCATTTTATCTTGGAAACCCGCAGCTGTAGGATCCTTTAACATTTCACTCGCTTCCTTGATCAAGTCCCTTTGAAGACGAGTGAAATGGCACAGGTAATTCAGCGAACGCATGGTAAATGTCGCTGAGGAGAACATCCGCTTCTGCACCTATCCATGGACCTAGATTCCTTGTTAGGTGGATGGACAGGCACTGAAGGATCAGCCAGTTCCTTCTTTGTGGCAGCAGCTACCACCATAGCATCCACAGAAACTCCTTTTGATAAAAATTGCTTGTCTGATGGAGCTGTGATGAATTTAGAGGGTCTCCTGGGAGTGGGGTCCACTGAATCAGGAGCCGTCCATGCCTTCTTAGCAACCACCTGCATGAGGGGGTCAAGGGGGACACGCAGGAGGTGGAAGGACGAGAGCCAAACGCCTCAAGATACACAGATTCGTCCTCCGAAGGGTTGAGGGCTGGCCAATTTGCGCTCTGTTTGAGGATCTCCAGAATGTGTGCAAATGAGACATCTTCAGAAGGGGAACGGGGAACCCTCAGAATCATCCAGATCTGTGTCTGACGTGATAGACTCAGGTGAGTCAATGTGCTTCCTTGCACTTCCTCTTCCGAGGGGCTCTTCTGCCAAATCAGGAGAGGCCTCGAAGAGGATGAAATCCCACAGGGGCTCCTGAGGAGCTGGCTCTCTGCGGTCCGGGATGAGGGAGTGAGTCGACTTACCCTGAGGCAGCATCGAGGGAGGGGCTGACGGAGCCGAGTGTGGAGTAGAGCCAGGCTCTAACAGACTCCGCATGACCTCGAATGCACGCCTGTCAGGCAGAGCCAGAGGTCCCCGCCCGAGGAGCTAAGAACCCCTCGGCACCGACAGTGATGGCTCGAGGCGATGTCGGAGCCGAACTCACCAGCGCCAAGCACCGAGAGGGAGAGGGGTCGGACAAGGGTCCGATGCCACTCACCCCTCGAGCCGACGAGGGAAGTCCGGCGCCGAGATTCCTCCAAAGAAGAAAACGGAGCCGACGACGGAGCCGAAGACAATTGTCTCGGCTCCGGAGCAACCACAGTCTCGGTTCCGACACGACCCGGCCCGAACTCAAAAGAGTCGAAGGAGGAAAGAGTTGATGGACGGGGCAGGCACCGACTGATGAGTCGGGCTCTGAAGCATCTGGGCTAGTGCCTCGGACTTAAGTAGTCGACTCACCACTCTCTGAAGGTCATGATCGGACAGCCTCGATGACCTAGAGGAATGAGACCTTTGGCTCCGTTCAGACAGCAAGGGAGATCCTGGAGCCGAATGAACGGAGCCAAGAGAAGGTGACCTAGACCTCTTTCTAGTTGTCGGCTCGAAGGTCTTGTCGGAGCCGACACGGGTACTCGATAACCTCGGCTCCGCCGAGCCGAGGAAGCCACAGAAACTGTGGACTGAGACTTATCGGCTCCAGCCGGAGCCGATAAAGGCAAAGGTTGAACAACCTGAGGTCTCGGCACAGAAGCCGGAGCCGAAGACCTCGATGCCTTAGAGGGCTTCCCTGTTGAAACTGACAGGGAATCCTCTGGCTTCAACAAGCCTCTCAGAATCAACTTGTTTTTCTTTCCTGCAGGACCCTGGGGCTGAAGCCATGGCACACAGCACAGGAGTCCTGCAGGTGCAAAGGCCCCAGACAATAGACACAAGAAGTGTGAGCGTCTGTCAGAGACATTTTCTGACAACACGCATCACACTTCTTGAATCCGGAGACCTTTGCTTCTTTTGACATTTCCCTAACTGACAGGTGTACACAAACACACACCCAAACACACAAGTTATACCCTGTCAGCAAAAAATAATAATTTTAGTAGAAATACTAAAAATTAAGTACAAAAAATTAAAGTAAAATACACAAACACTCCCTAGGGAAGGGAAGGCCAAAGGCCCAAAGGGAGAACCAACAGTTCTTTTAATAAAGAAACGGGAAATATTAGGGTCGGGGATAAAGTTCTATGATCTACACTAATCTAGGAAGAATTTAACTTAAAAAGGGGAAAAAAGAGAAACTTTTAGAAGAAAAAGCTAACACTCACCAGGAACCGGTAGAAGCAACCAACCTCGAAGCTGTAGCGGCAAACGAGATCTGAGGTAACTCTCGCCTAGCATTGTGGGATATAAGGGGAGCCTCGAGCCGGTGGAACCAACTCTCGAGCTTTTAGAGTGGCCGAGTCGGAGCCGAGGTCGGCTCCGAACCCATCCAGCAAGAATGAAGGCGAGATAGACAACTTAACATCTTCCATTCCTACACTTGTACCATAATTTTAAACAATTCTTCCCTGTTATTATCAATTTATGCAATGTTATCTCCAAATTGTTCTATATGTTATTACTTTATTTAATGTGCTATCTCTACCTTATATACTCTGTATTGTTTATGTACAAATTTTCTTTGTATGAAATTATATGTGGAGTTTTCCTCTGAAAACGGGCTCAGTCCAGGCCCAGTGGACTTTCCTAGTAAACAAATGCAATAAATAATGTAAAAAATAAATAATAAACTTTTTGCATTGAGTTTAAGGCCATGACTTTGGCACCAGTCACTTGTTCATGTAAGACCCTCTTGTAGGATGTTGACATCGTTTAGCGATTATATGACCACTCCCAGTTTGCAGTCATCAGCAAACTTTGTCAGCCACCCTTTAGTTTTAGCTTGGACTTCAGTGAAATAGATTCCAAACAGTAGAGGTCCCAGGACTGATCCCTGTGGAACACTACTGGTTACAGGTCTGCTGTTTGAGGTGGATCCCCCTATTTTGACTAGATGGGTTCAATCAGTGAGCCAGTTAGCAACTCATCTAATATTATATGGGTTGATACCCAGCTGGGTGAGTTTGTCAATTATGTTTGAGTTGAGGCTACTGGCAAAGGTCTTAGCTAAGTCCAGGTAGGCTGGGTGCACAGATTTCCCCTAATCAAGGGCCTTGTTGATTGTCTTGAAGAAGTCCACCAAGGTTAACAGGCATGATCTCACTTTAACAAATCCAAACTGAGTAGGGTTAAGTGTTTGGAGGTTACCAGTATCTTTACTGATAAGGTCCATGATGATTCTCTCCATGGCCTTGCAGATAAGTCTAGTCATGCTAATACATCTATAGTTCCCAGGGTCAGTGGGAGCACCACCTTTGTGGAAGGGGATAACGGTGGCCTTTTTTCATTCAGCTGGGATGAAGCCAGTGCTTAGACTATGATTGAAAAGAGTACCCAATGGCATTGATAATTCTTGTTTGAGCCCATGTAGGATGCAGCCTGGGATATTATCACATCCCATGGATGCTGTGTTTTCGACCTTGAGGAGGCATTCATGACTAGCTTTTTAGCTATAAGGTGGAGGACAGCTAGTAGGGATGTCTTGGGGTAAGTATGGTGGAGACAGGGGAGTGAAGTTTCACACAACCTGTCAGCTAACAGGTTAGCAATGTCCACAGTCTTGGTATATGTGGTATCATTAACCACCAATTTGTCACAAATCTGGGTCTTTCCTTTTAGGATACAGATGTAACTAAAGAATGCCTTACAGTTGTCCTTAGTTCAGGAAGATAATTTGGATTTGTAGTTAGCTTTGGAGGACTTCAAAAGAAGTCTTATCTGCTTGTTTAGGTTGAGGAGGGAATGTTTCTAGTTTAGGGCTCCTTCACCAACTCTATAAAGAAAAATCGTAACAATAACTCTTTTTCCTCTGCACTATTTATTGACCTGTCAAAAGCCTTTGATATGGTTAACCATAACTTACTTCTAGACAAACTAAAAGCCAATTCACTCGATCCACAAGCATTAAAATAGTTTAGGTCTTATCTGAAAAACAGACAGCAAGCAGTACTTTGGGATAACAATCTGTCTATATTACTTCCAGTAAATATTCTAACTCTTAGACAGCAATTTCTTCCTCTTATTGTAAAGTCTGTTAAAGCCAGTTGTCCACCAGGCAGGTTTGCTCTTCCATGAGGAGCTTATTTTGGTCCTATCAGGTACAGTCGAGTCAATGCAGTTGTTCAGGTGTTTGTATAAAGCATTTGTGTAGAATTTGGCACAGTTTCCAGTTCCATCTGAGGGGGGAGGTCCAATGAAGCTATTTATACCATCCCTTAAGACATTATAATCTGCTTTGGACAAGTTTTTTTAGTTTAGTTGGTGCTAGGGGTGGGTCAGGTGTGATAGTAACTTTGAATGAGACTGATTTATGGTGAGATCTCACCAGAGAAGACCTCACAGTGGGGGTGCTACAGTGGTCCCCCATATTAGTAAGCACCAGATCCAGGATGTTGGCACCCCTTGTGGGGGTGTCAACTAGCTGATCCAGGGCATTGGAGTTAATGAAGTCGAGAAACCTTTGGGCAAGTGAGTTTGCGCACGAGTAATTATCCCAGTCAATGGATGGGTTGTTAAAGTCACCCAAAATCATGGTGTTCAGATGTATCTTGATAGACTCAAGTAGATCTGAATAGGCAGAGTGGGTTTCTTGATTCATAGTGGGGGGTCCTGTAGCTGGCAATTACTTGAATAGGTGTCCTACTAACAGTTAATTGCACCTGAAGTATCTCCAGGGAATCATGCTGTCGACCAATCTGGAAGTGTATTTATCCTTAATGAATATTGATTCACCACCTCCTTTAGTTTTCATGCTATCAGTATGTGGTCTGAACATGCAGAAGGAGGTGTAACTCGTTATGGCTGGGATGCTCTCTGCAGCCTTGAACCAGGTCTCCATGACTGTGCAGATGTCTATGTCTTCCAAGGTGAGGACTGCTTCGAGTGAATGCAGTTTCATGTTAAGACTCCTAGAGTTAGCATCAAAACCTTGAAATTGTTCTTATATGGAGTTCTTACATGAAGAATTTTGTCCTTGAGACACTGCCTAGAAAAGGCACTATGGAGGGGGCAAAAGCCTTGGCCAGTAGCTGAAATCCCAGGGTTAACAGATGAAGACCATCTCTGGCAAAGCATTGAGGTCTGTCGATCATGTCATCCCAGGCTGACAGATACTGTATCCACTTGGAATGACACCAGAAACTAAGCCAATTATTGAAGTCAATCATTTTCTGTTTGTTTTGAGGCATCATCCTAGGTGAAGATAAAATGCTGCTTAAGGCTAGGGACATACCAGCCTGAGACACATAATCCGAGATCTCAATCATGTCTCTCTTCATATAGTCCAGACAGGTACATTTCAAGTCATTCACACCAACATGGACTATGACAGTCATAACAGAACCTGCTGTTAAGAGACTTGAGTGCATGTGTGACATGGTGGATCCTGGCTCCTGACAGACAGCTGACCGTGACCTGCTCCTTATCCAGCCTGGTGAGAGGGACATCTATGTGACTCACAATGGAATCACCTATGACTAACATGTTTAGTTTTGTGTTTTACTTTAAGGGCTTGCCAGGTGAGACACTGGTATGTGAGCCATTATTTGTATTGTGTCTGACATAGGAAGTATTATGTGTAGCATGCTTGAGTTTGTGAGGTCTTGTGAGGTCTCTGGTGTTCAGGTATGTTTCTAGTGAGGACCTTCGCATATGTAGGTATGTGTGATGTGGGTATGTGTGATGTGGGTTTGGGTCAAGTAGGAGGTGAGGTGTGCATGCTGACAACCCGCTCATTGTCATATGTACTGACTGGTGTGTGAGAGAGCAAGGATTCAAAGTTCTTAATAGTTTTATCTTTCACATGTTGACTTTGTATGGTCTAGGAGCAGAGGGTTGTCAGTGAACATGAGACAGTTACTACACTGTCTCAGGATGCCCATGTTAACCAAGCTGGCTGGAGAAACTGTGGGAAATTGTACATCCGTAGTGTTAGGTAAAATTATATGGTCAGGAAGAGAGATTACACTTAGGAATGCCTGGTGGGTGAGAGATGTGTTAGTACCTCTGAGGCTAGGCTTAGTGTTCTACCTGACAGTAGAGGTAAGCCACAAAAAACTTCTGGAGGATCACATGCAAACAGCTAAGGCAAAATTTAACAAGCAAAACATCTGCTACTATAACTATCAGTGGTAACTACTAGTACGCGGCAGTGCACGGTGGTGCGATAAATGCAAGAAAGAGCAGACGCAGGGCTTATATAAAACAAGAAATAACTCTTTTAACTCAAACTAGCAAATGAGGGCACTATCTGAGCTCTAGTCCAATCACCCTCAATTACATGGGACCCAGACAGCACTATCCTCCTACAAGGGTGCAGAAAGGCCTTCTCCAACACAGGATGGCTTGAATTTGATGCACGGAGGTTACAAAACAGACCCAGGAACAGCCAAACTGGGCTATGCTACAGCCAAACTAGTATAATATGCAGTAAAATGTGGCCAAAAACAGTGCTGATAATTCAAACAGACACAGAAAGTAGAATGCAAATACAAATTAAGAGTGCAATATACGAGCAGAAACAGGGACTTATAGTTAGTTGGAAGCAACGGATGCCTCAGATCTTTCACTATCTAGACAGTCTAGATTCTCTAAGACTGAATCTAACCTATGCTAAAAAGTGCAGAGGTGTTTGAAATTTGAAGTGCTTAAAATCACAGTCAGGACAGCAACAAGACAGTATAAAACAGCAATTCAGTAAAACAGTGTTCTTAATATAATCAGTCTACTAACAAGCAACAATAAAACAGGCAGTATAAAAGCAATTGAACACTTAAGAATAGCAGCAAAAGCAAAATAAGGTATTAAAGTAAGAAAAAACACAGTATAAATACAGTAAAATACAGTAAAAGCAGCTGAATAGAGTGTTTTTTTGTCAAGTACAAAGGGAGGAAACAGAAAATAATTCAAGATTAAGAAGCAAAGGGGGTGCACCTTCCCAAATAGTCTTACTGTACTCAGTAGAATGAGCTGATGCAATGGGGCTGAGAGAAGTGTCCAATAACAAATTTATAATAAGAGGCAGGCAAAGCAAAAGCCACCAAGTTATAAGAACACAACAGCAACAGGGTGGCTCGGAGGGAAAATCAAAGCCAGTCAGAGTAAGTGCTCAAAAGTAAGCCAGCCAGGGACCGGTTTAATAGACAAACTGCAACACTAAGCACAAAATTATTAAATATCACTCAGTTTATCACACAAACTTTGCAACACTAAGCACAGAATTATTAAATATCACTGAAACAGTTATAGCAAGTGCAAATAATATACTTATATCAGCTTTGTTGGTGTTCTTCCACATACTCGCAAGAAACCCTTATTCTGGGGGACTTCAACCTAGATTGGTTCACCTGTATATCAGAACCACCAAGTAATCCAATAAATCTCCATGGCTACCAGCAGCTAGTCTAAATTCCAACTAGATGTGATAAAAAATCTAAAAGGGAATCCATCCTTGACTGGGTCCTAACTAACAACCCCACATTGTACCCTCACACAGGCAGTCTCCCAGACACCTTAAGTGACCACAACATAATATACTTTATACGTAATAGAACAAATATATGCAAAACCACTAACTATATATCCACTAGAAACACAAAAAAATTCTCTTCTGAGGTCCTCAACATTTTACTCTGTAACTGTAACTGGACCCCCCTAAAAACTCTCCCACTTGACCAGGCTGTAGCATATTTCAACAAAACATTTATACAACACCTAGACACTGTCGCTCCATTGCGCAATATCAAGGTTAGAACCTCTACAAACCCCTGGCTCAGTAAATAAACCAAACAAATCCTCAAGTCCAGAGACACTGCCTGGCTTTACTATCAAAAACACAAAGAAACACAAAGCCTAACTAAGTACCAAGAACTGTGCAACCGTGCAAAAAAAATACATTAGGCTGGACAGAAAATCCTACTACACAACATTATAAACTAAATACCAACACAACCCGCAAAAATTTTGGAAAAATGTAAACCAGCTACTAAAATCCACCAAAAAGGCTACCCCCAAACCAACCACCCCTGACACTAAAGTTCCCATCGAAACACAATTCAACTCCCACTTTGTGAACTCAATTCTATCCTTAGTATCACAGGAGAGTTCCTTCCTCACTATCCCCCCAACACAAATAACACTAATACAAGCTTTACCCTCAAAACAGTTTCCACCACTTCAATTAAAAGCATGCTCTCCAAACTAAAAACCTCATCAACAGCAGCCGACCTACTCCCCAGCTATTTCTTGAAACTCACAACAGATGCTATTGCTATCTCAGTCTCCACTCTCATAAACAGATCAATTGTTGAAAACTATGTGCCCAAACTCTGGAAAATATCCTATGTTATACCCATACATAAAGGTGGGACCTCCACTGAACTTAATAACTACAGACTCATTGCTTTACTCTCCCCCTGGCCAAAATCCTAGAAAAATGCATCTATACCCAGATGCTAAACTATCTCCTAGACAGCAACATCCTGTCACCTACTCAGCATGGTTTCAGACCTGCCCATAGTATCACTACAGCCCTCCTCTGCTTCACAGACACAGTAAACCATCTCAAAAGTGAAGGCCTACAAGTGTAAACTCTCTTTCTGGATATGTCCAAAGCATTTGGCACAGTCTCACACCAAATCTTGCTAAACAAACCAAACCAATATCATCTATCAAATTCCACTCTTACCTGGTTCCAAAGCTACTTAACTGACAGGTACCAAGCTGTGAAATGGGAAAATTCTCTCTCTCCTCAGCTGCCCATAACTATAGGAGTCCCACAGGGTTCTATCTTAGGACCACTACTATTCACATTCTTCACAAAGGACCTCCATACCTCCACAAAGCATGCATCTATAATTCAGTATGTGCTGCACAAAACATTCCCACCCTCCTGCAAACAACTCAACTAGAATTCTCTGATGTTGAAAATTACCTTACCAAAGCCCAACTTAATCCTCAATCCAAAGAAAACTCAGCTTATGATTATAACCAGTTCTAACAAAAACACTAACAGTCAATTCACTATCTACTCCACAAATGCTACTCCAATTGCTCCAGTGGCACAGGCTAAGCTATTGGGAATAACCATAGACTCCCACCTAAAATCTGATAGTCATCTCAACTTAACTATTAAAAAAGTACATGCCAAACTGGGGTCACTCTACCGTATCAAACCATTTCTTACCAACAACACAAGATCAGCCATTGCTCGCTCCCAACCTCTATCCAACCTACTCTATGCATCTCCCATTCTGACTAATCTCAGCAAAACTGAACTAAGCAAAATGGAAGCCTGCTATAACATATCTGCCCGCTTTGCTGCAAATTGCTCATATAGAACTCATCACTGTACTGCTTTGAGACAGCTCCACTGGCTTGAACTGCCCAACCTCCTAACCTACAATCAGCTCTGCCTCTGTCATTCTATTACCTCCCCAATAAGTGTCCTGCCCTCAAAAACCTAGTACAACATCACTCAGCCAAAAGGCCTCTTAGATCATCAAGCAAACTACTACTAGAAGTCACCAACAGCTACAATAGCTTTGGAGATGCCCCATATAGTAGTTCAGTGGCTAAAAAATGGGACTTTGTCCCTACTAGTATTCAAAACACATCATCCAAAGCCTCCTTTAAAGACCTCATCAGGCAACATCTCAAGCAAAGTTGGCAGTGCCATGATTGCTCCCCAGGCTAGTGAAAGCGGATAACATATACATACTAAATCTAGAGCACTTGATAATAGTTTTCAATCTTACTCACAAACACTGGCTAATCTACAATGTATGTACTGTACCTGCGTTCAATGTATGTATTCTAAATATGTTCCAAATTTCAGCTGTACACCACAAATCTATTAATTACCTTTATTTTTAAAATTAATATTTTTTTGTTTGTTCTCTCCACTGTAACTGTTTATGTACTGCATACCACTGTAAAAACATGTCTCTTGTAATTTGTGTGTATACTGATCATGTCTAAGTAATTAAATGTGTCTGTAATTTTTCTTTGTGGAGCTTTTCTCCCCGGGCCTCTGCTGAAAAAGGGCATTTTCGGCTCAGTCAGACATTCCTGGTTAACAAATGTAAAATAAATAAAAATAAATAAATAAATAAATTTGTATGTCAGATGGTGTTAGAAGTAATCCAAGCCAGGCAACAAGGTAGGTAGCTCTAGATATTGAGCACAATCTTGCAAATATGTGAATTGTTATACTGGCAGGGTGAAAGACTAACCCTCAGGCAAATCAGATACGGATACAGATAGCCATTTTTCACCTAAATCAAATGGAGTCAGACAGAGTAAGTGTTCAAAAGTAAGACAGCCAGAGGCTGGTTTAATATGCAAACTTTCCAACACTAAGCAAATAATTATTAAATATCACCCAGAGTAACACACAAACTTTGCAACACTAAACAGAGAATTATTAAATATCACTGAAACACTGAGTAAGTGTTCAGAAGTATAGCAGACACCAGTTTAACACACAAGCGTTGATATAATATGATTGATATGACTTGGTAAAAATGGTAGGCTTTGTAATGCCCCCATTAACATGACCTGATGTAGTTAGGGACTCAAATGCATTTGCATATGATGGCCCACATACACTACTGCGCATCTCAGTAGTACAACTGGGCTGTGCTTCTTTATTAACTGTAGGAATTGAGTGCCACAGATTTCTTTATTTATGATTATTCTTCTACTAAGCATGATCCACAATTCAGAGAAGTATGATGTGTAGGTATTTTCTGTCTCTCATTTTTCACGATGGTACCTCAGATTTGGCAGTGGACTGTACTTCCATAGAGAACCTCTAGGGCGCAGTGCAAACCATGTTTTTAAACCTATCCAAGAGTTACTGTGTACTGTAGCTCACAATGTTTATGACTTCTCTTAAACTACATGACATTACTTAATGGGGCTTTGTTTGTTTTATGAATGTTTTAAAATTGCTTCATGTTTTGTGTCTTATTTTCTTTTGTTGGTTCTACTGTTGTCCATAAATATCTTTGTTAATAGATACGTCGAAATTATGGTATGCGAGGTTTATATACTATGTATATTTCAATGAAAAGGATTGAAAAGTTAAACATTGTATGGTTTTGTTTATGAACAGTATGTATCAACCTTTCTTCATATCTGACTTGTATAGATCTTCTGAAGTGACTTTGTCCTGGGTGTAATTTATTGCAACCACCTGTTCTACCTCTTAGAAAGCTTAAACAATGATTTATAATTTGCTGAACTTTGTAGACCCAGACCACCTCCTGTTTGTTTAGATGTGTATATATGTGTGCATGAATATGGTGTTGCTGATACTAATGCAAGCATAGCTCTCAACTGTCCAGGTTTTCGCAGAATGTCCAGATTTTTTACTCATATTTTTGGTCAGTTTTCATAAAATTGTAGTTTTCTGGCAAATCACTGAGTATTGATGTCAGAAAATAATTGCAGACATTTAATTTTTAGATTTAATATCCTTCAGAAAACTCATGCTAATGCAAAACCTGTTATTCTATGAACGTTCTAAGTTTATAAGAACAATATTTAAAAAGAGTCCCTATTTTTGGGCCTTTGTCCCCCATTATTTGTAATTTTGTCCAGATTTCTTGCTCTAAGAGGTTGAGAGGTATTATTATGCAAGGCACACATTTACTGCCTTTCTCCATTCTCCTTTGGACACCATAATCAAATTAGTTACTAGGAATGTTGTGAAATTATTATGTCTCATATCTGGTGGATCAGGATAAACCAGTATGGCTTGTTTTTAAGACTTTTCTGACCTCCTGAGAAAATGAAAAATAGTTTCATGAGGAACTCTAAAATATGTATCCTTCACAGCCACAATTATAGAAAATTGTATAATCTTGAGTTTATCAGTTGTAGTTGTATTCACTGATACATTTTTGAATGCATATAATGGCTGTCTTGAATTAAATACCAGTTTCCTTTATAAGTGCAAATATAGTCTGAGTTGTTACAAGTTATGCATCATTTTATTGCTGAGGTATTAAAATGATGGGATATGAACAGGGCTACCATATTTCAGTATGTCATATCAGAAGAAGGGACTTGCGGTCATTGCATTTTCACATGAAAAAAATTCTGTTTTAACTTTCATTTATATAATATTCAGCTAGACAGAGTAAGGCATTTATCAACTGTCCTGTTTGTGACTGTTACTATCACAAAAATCAGATTTGTTTTATGTTAAAAAAATTCATATTTTACTTGCCTTTGTATATACCATGTCTTTATCTGTGAAATGAATGGTCAATCAGTCAGTCAGTAAGTTTTCTGTTTCAGAGAAGCTATTATAACTGCATCTTATCTAAGATGCTGCTTAGTTCATAGGTGATTATAGTCTTAACAACTCCAAGGCGCCTTTTTAACCCTAGCCATGCTTTTCAAATGTAACTGACAAGTTGTAATATTCTAGGATTACTTTAAGAGGCATATTTAGGCTTGGACATAGGTGTTCAAGCAATTACAGGGTGTCACTGTCTAATAGAGACAAGGGTGCCAGACCAAGGGTAAATTTCTTATTCCCCACCCACTGGTATAAGTTATGCTTGAGTTGTTTTAAGGAAAAACTCTTTTACACATAGATGGGAGCCTATTCAAGAGAAGAGGTAGTCTGTGAGACATACCTGTCCCCCTCAACATGAACTGTTTATGCTGCAGATGAGGATTAGGTCCCTAGATTGGGTAATTCTGATGGTATTTGTTTTGCAGATGTGCAACAGGTCCATCATAGCAGGATAAGAAGATGCTTTGTAGGCCAGGCATAGATCACCTCTCACCAATTTGTAAGAGAATGAGTACAGGTGGTCCACATAGGACATATTGTTTAGGTAATTTATTGTTTTTGTGGGGAAACTCTGTGGACACTCCAGTTGTTGCACATGCCTAGTCAGGTACATGCCATGGGGGGGGGGGGGGTACTGTATTCAAAGAATGGTCTGATATGAACCAAGTACAGAGGGACAATGTCATCCTTGGACCTAGATGCCATACCATTGTTTATAAGACGAGCAATATAGAATGATTTCCTTACTACCACAGACACATGATGGTCAAAGGCCAGATTACTGTGTACATGTGTTCTCAAATCCCTGATGACTGGTTCTACTTTTTAAGGGTGTATTATCAATGTGCTAGTTTCCATGGGTAGCCATCTTCCCAAAGGATACTATTATGCATTTCTTGTCATTGATTTTTAGACTGTGGGTCTGGCACTGTGTCAGGCCTTTTTGGAGGGTATTTGTGTCACTGGGCAATTCTATGATTGTGCCTAGTTTGCGAATGTCTGCAAATCTGGTTAGCCAGAGGCCCTTAACATTGTCATTGACTTCAGAGAGGTAAATGCCAAAAGGAGCAGCCCCAGCACTGAGCCTTTAGGGACTCCACTAGTGAATGGTCTCTTTACAGAGGTAGACTCCCATATTCTAACTTACTGGGTCCTATTCGTGAGCCAGCTGTCTATCTAGAAGGTGACGTAGGGGTTTATATATAATTTTTTGAGTTTATGTACAATGTCCAAGCAAGGTATTGTGTCAAATTCATTGACCAGGTCAAGATAGGTAGTATGCACCATTTTGCCCTCATACATTGTTTTGGTGACCTTCTCAAAGAAGTCCACCAGGCTGAGTAGGTTTGAGCAGACCTTGACAAAACCAAACTGAGTTGGATTATGTGTTTTAAGGTTTCCTATGTCATTGTTTATTATCACCATGATCATTCTTTCCAGGGCTTTGCATATGAGACTAGTCAGACTTAGGGGTCTGTACTTATCTGGGTCCATACATGATCCACCCTTGTGCAGAGGGATGACAGATACAGTCCTCCATCCACTTGGCATGAAGCCGGTCTGAAGGCTGTGGTTAAATAGTGATTTTAGTGGTCCTAATAGGTCATGTTTTGTGCTATTACAGAGGCATACTGGGATATTATTGGGGCACATTGATGCAGTGTTCTTGGCCTTGGAAAGTGCACTGAGGACATGTTTCCTTGTGACAGGTGAGGAAATAATGGTTTACGGTATTTTCTGAAGTGGTGGCTGGGGAGGGAAAATTGGAGCTAAGTTTGTTGGCCAGTGGATTTGCTATATCTTCTGACTCAATGTAGGTGGCTCCATTTATAATTAGTTCAGCACATTGTTCTCTGGTGCCTTTAAGGTCGCAGACATAGCTAAAGAATGCCTTGTGATTGTTTTTGCTGGGAGGCTATTTTCACCTTAAATTTTGCTTTGGTAGACGTTACTCCAATGATTTGCTTGTCTAGTTTTACCAGGAAGCTTTAACCTGGCTGGGTATTATACTTCCCAATTTTTGCCATGATTTTCTTCCTTTTTGATACAACCTACTGATGTTGGAATTCTACCATGGTGAATTGTTTTTTTTAGTTTGTCCTGTGCCTATTCCAGGTAGTGCAGCTGTCTCTGTGCAGCCCCTATCATAATTGTACAGAATTTCTGTGAACAATTTTGCATAAGCAGCAGTGTTCTCTGGATTTGGAGGGGGGGGGGCTTGAAATTAATTGTAAGACATTTACCTTAGAATAATTCCTAAAAGTTCTAGGGTTAGCTGGAATACTACATTTTTTTTTCAAAAGAAACAGTTTTATGGTCCAACCTGACCAGTAAGAACATTACACTGGAGGGTATGCAACATTCTTCCAAGACTGTGAGGACCAGGTCAAGGATGTTAGTGCCCCTAATGGGCATATGGACTAGCTGATCCAGCGTGTTTATGTTTACAATGTACAGGAAAGTCTGGGCCTGCATGGTTGGGTTTGTGTAAGATTCCTAGTTTATAGTGAAGTAGTTAAATACATCCATGAATATGGTGTTAGGTTGAATGAGGAGGATATGCAGTGCTTTTAAGTATGTGTTATGGGTTTCCTAGATCATTAATACACTGAGGGAGAGTGACCTAATGATGGATACTTTCTAGCATATCTTATTTTGACCCCATCCCTCTCCAAAGGAGAAAAAGCTATATCTATGTACTATGGTTACGTTTAATCTTTGAGTAATACTGTTGATGAGATATACCCCAGGATTCAGCAAACTTCTGTGCAACAATAGCTTATTCTTGCATGGAAGGGACCTTTTCCGTGCAGCACGGTAACACACCATGCATATTCATGAAGGTGCACTGCCATGCCCTAATACGGACATGGTTCTGTGTACGAGTGCAGGGGGTGTGTCTGAGAGCAGTGCTCTCACAATACACATGCCCCCTGCACTCCATAATTGCTGTACGGCAATGTAATGTGAGCGAGATTGTCCGGTGACACCATTACCTCTCAAACTCAGAAGAAATCTGGACAAAGCCATAAAAAACGTGAACTACTGCTCCCACTAACTTATAAAGTTGATAGAATGACAGACATCGCATTACCATGACTTTTCCAAAGGGTATGAAGTGTAAAACTCAAATGTCTGTCATTATTTTCTGACTGCAGTCTTTAATGCCTTGCCACTAATCTGCCAGAAAGCCACAATTGAATAAAAAATAGACCAAAAATATAAAGCAAATATCTGGACATTCTGTGAAAATCTTTACAGTTGAGAGGTATGGCAGACACTGTTACTGTATGTGGCGCACACCTCTCAGATACAAAGCCTGTCATGTCATCACCATTTGAAAAGCAAAGCCTCCCACAGATAATATTGCAGAAAGTAATGTGCATACCCCTACATTAAAAAATAAAGCACATCTGTTTAATTTTTTTTTCAGTCCACAATAAAGTTTAAGTGTAGCTGAGCAGGTGTGCGCATCGCACAGCTCTGCTCAGCCAAGGAGCTAAATAGGAATATACTTCAAAAAGTAGCAATGTGGAAATAGTGAATTGGTTAGAGCATTCGCTTTGCAAGTAGTCGTTCCCGATTTGATCCCCACTGAAGCCAATTCACATTTTACATGTGAAAGCAGTACATAATGTTGTTTTTTTTATAATTAGGAAGTAAATAAAAAGAAGTTATGTCCTTACCATAACGTTCCATGTGGAGTGTTCATCTTGCCTTTGTTCTTACACATGGGTTCGGAGCCGATTCTCGGCTCCGAGTAGGCCGCTTAGCAAAGCTCTGCATCGAGAAGAAGCTCGAGACCAACCTATCTCCCAAAATTCCCTCTGCCCTTACCTCAGATCTAGTTTGCAAAACAACACCAGATCCAGCAACAATACTGTAAACATACATACATACAAGGGGCGTAACTGAAACCAGCAGCATAACAGAAGGGAACCAGTAGCAGGAGAACCAGACCAGACCTCTAAACCGGACGTTCTTCCTGACCTTAGGGTGGGAGGGTGGGAATGTAAGAACAAAGGCGAGATGAACACTCCACATGGAACGTTATGGTAAAGACATAACTTCTTTATGTGAGAGTGTTCAATCTCGCCGTTTGTTCTTACACATGGGTAGTGTCCCTAGCTCCATGACCCTGAGAGACTCACGGAAGAATGTTCCTGAGCACAGTGGAGCCAAAGGTTGCCCTGTCCCTGGAAATCCTATCCACTTTGTAATGAGTGATGAACGTATGTGGTTTAGACCAAGTGGCGGCCGCACAAATAGTATCCAAAGGTAGGCGGGCCGCATGAGCCAAAGATGTGGAAACTGATCTAGTAGAATGTCCTTTTGGTTTGGTGGGCAAACTTTGATCAGTAGCAGTATAAACAAAGGTAATACAATCAGATAGCCATTTGGATAGAGTATGCTTCATCACTGCCATGCCCTTTTTGTTGTCCGCAAAGGCTATAAAGAGCTGGTCTGCTTTTCTATGATCTTTCGTTCTATCTAGATGAATCTGAGTTGTCTATGAACATCCAACTTGTGCAACATATATTCCAGCTTATTGGAATGGTTTTTGAAAAACATGGGGAGTTCAATGGATTGATTAATGTTGTTGACTGAACAAACCTTGGGGAGGAAAGAGGGGTTGGTGCGTAAAGATACTCTATCCGGGTGAAAAATTAAATATGGGTGTTTAATGGAAAGAGCTTGAAGTTCCGACACTCATCTGGCTGAAGTGATAGCTACTAGAAAGAGAGTTTTCCAGGACAAGAACTTTAAGGAACAGGAAGAGGCTGGTTCAAAGGGTGGTAGCATTAGCTGGGATAAAAGAAGGTTTAGATTCCATGCAGCTGTAGGAAACATGACTGGTGGTCTAAGATGAAAGGATCCTTTTAAAAAGGCTTTACAAAGGCTATGAGCCATAATAGGTGCTCCATTCTCCCCCACATGAAAGTTAGAAATAGCAGCCAACTGAACCCTCAAGGTGGCAGTAGAAGCTCCTATGTGAAATAGCATGGATAGGAACTCTAAAACATTGTTTAGTGGGGCTATTAAGGGATCTAAATGTTGTGCAGTTGCCCAGTATACAAAATGTTTCCACTTACTAGTGTAAATTTTTGTAGTGGAAGCCTTATGAGAGGCTACTAGAATGTTCTGAACCGCCGGAGAAAGAAGATCAGACCTGGCTAAGAAGGGAAGCGGAGCAGCCAAGCTGCTAATCTGAGGGACAGGAGCAACGGGTGGGGAGCTCCTGACGAATGAGTCAGTAGATCTGGCACCGGGTCCAGGATCCAGGGCTCTCGTATTTGGTGTGTTTGAAGAAAGGGACACCAAATTTGACGAGGCCAGAATGGGGCAATGAGAATTACAGTCCTTTCCAGATCCTTGGCTTTCTGGAGAAATCTTGGTATCAGAGGTATAGGGGGAAAGGCGTATAGGAGACCCGGGGGCCAATCGTGAACCAGAGCATCCCTGGGGACATCCCCTGGCAGGGGTAATAGGGCAAAGTAGCTTCTGCATTTGGCATTCATTGGAGACGCAAACAGATCGCAGCAAGGCTGGCCCCACTTGCAGAATATCATGTCCGCTATTGTCTGGTTGAGGGACCACTCGTGAGGTAACAGGATGGCTCTGCTCAACCTGTCCGCTATGACGTTGGATAACCCCAGGATGTGTGTTGCTACCAGAAAGCGACCCATGGACTCTGCCCATTGCCAAATTCTCATGGCCTCTCTGCATAACTGGTAAGATTTGGTTCCCCCTTGTTTGTTTATGTACCAAACTACGGGCATGTTGTCCGTTTGAACTGCAATGGTCCCTAGAGGTAGAAGGGAGGAAAAGTGTTGCAATGCCAGAAACACTGCCCTCATCTCCAGGACATTGATGGGCAGGTTGTACTCTAGATCGGTCCATTCGCCTTGGACTGTCTGTCCCTGAAAGATGCCCCCCACCCTATCAGGGAAGCGTCCGTGGTCACTGTAGCTGTTGGTGTGGGTAACACAAACAGTCGGCCGCCGATGAGATTGCAATTCTGTAACCACCAAGACAGGTGTGTTTTGCAGGTGTTTGTAATGTGAATTTCGTGTGTCAGCGGTAACTGTTGGAACGACCATTGTGCGAACAGCAGCCATTGAAGAACTCTCATGTGTAGTCTTCCCAAGGGAACTGCAATGAGGGAAGCTGACATGAGTCCCAAGACTTTCAGAACCAGTTTGGCTGGGGATTTTTTGAACAACAGAAGTAGAGATGTGTTTTTGTAGGGAAGCTATTCTTTCTGGGGGAAGTCTTAGAAGCAAGGAACTGGTATCCAAATCTGCCCCTATGAATGAGATATGCTGTGATGGTCGTAAGGCAGATTTTTCGAAATTTATCGAAATCCCTAACTGAACACAAAGGTCGAGTGTGTAGTCCCTGGCCTGTATCAGTCGACGCTCGGTGGTGGCAGTAAGGAGCCAGTCATCCAGATACGGAAACACCCGGAATCCTAGGCGTCTCAAGTGAGACGCTACCACTGCCATGCATTTGGTGAAAACCCTGGGGGCTGAGGTTAGACCAAAGGGCAGGGCCCGAAACTGAAAGTGGCTGGCTCCCAGCCAGAAGCGCAGGTGATCTCTGGACACTCTGGCCATTTTGATGTGGTAGTATGCGTCCTTGAGATCTACTGAGCACATCCAGTCATACTTCTGTAAGAATGGAAGGATCGATTGAAGCGTGACCATCCAGAACTTTTCTTTCTTCACAAAGGTATTGAGCTTGCTTAGGTCCAGAATTGGCCTCCAGTCCCCTGTCTTTTTTGGAACTAAAAAGAACCTTGAGTAAGTTCCGAATCCTCTTTGGTCCGCCGGGACTGGTTGGATGACTTTTTTTCTAGCAGCCTTGAAATTTCTATAGCTGCAGGTTCTCGCAGATGGGGCGGTACATCTGGGAATCTTTTCTGTGGTAACGGGGGAAACCGAAATGGAATTTTGTAACCTCTGGTAATAATGCTTTTTACCCATCTGTCTGAGGTAAGACTTTGCCAGGCCTGAGGGTATAAAGCTAAGTGACCCCCAACTGCCTCCAGAGCAGGACAGTCGGGCCTCCCTTCAGGAGTGCTGGAAAGGCTTCCCAGGGACAGTATCCCTGTCGCCTTGGTTCTGCGGACCCCCTCTGCCACCAGGGCGACGTCTTCCACTTCTGCCCCCCCTCTGCCTCTGGAGGGGGCATCACCCTGTGTGCTTGGGAAAGAACCCTGGGGTTTACAAAACCACATTTTCCCACCTCATTGCCCTTTGGGGTACGATCTGGATGGAGTGGAAAAACGGACTCTGACAGCAGACAGAGTCTTTCCCTCTTGCTCACACCGGGTAAGGGTCTCCTTTACTTTGGGGACAAAAAGAGTGGCACCATCAAAGGGGCGTTAGTAAAGGAAGACTTGAAGGCTTCCACAAAGGAGCATAGGCGCATCCAGGATTGTCTACGGAGAGCAATCGCTGAAGCCGCAGCCCTACTCGACCCTTCAGCTGCATACGAGATGAGCCTCATAGATGAGTTTACAATAGATGTAAGGGTATTGAGCTGTGCTGTAACCTTATCCGTGACAGCAGCATCTGTAGTACCCTGGAGGGTATCTCCCAACTCTTTGACTAGATCCCTCTGTAAACGTGTGAAATGTGTCAAATAGTTCAGTGATCGCATGGAAAAAGTCGCTGAACTGAAAATGCGCTTTCCATATCTGTCCATGGTCCTAGAATCTCTGTTAGGCGGATGGACAGATGAGGAAGATTCAGACATCTCCTTTTTAGTGGCAGCTGCCACCACCATAGCATCCACTGGAACTCCCTTTGTGAGGTATGCCTTATCCTGAGGGGCCGTAATATACTTATTAGGCTTTCTGGGAACTGGCTCCACTGTGTCAGGTGTCTCCCACGCCCTTCGAGCAATCAAATCCATTAACTCGTCGAAGGGCGGAGTGGCCCAGGAGGAAGAAGGGCGAGCACCAAATGCCTTCAGCAAAACTGACTCATCCTCAGAAGGGGTAGGGCTTGCCAATCACCTCTCTGTTTTAGGATCTCCAGGATGTCAGAGAAGGAGACATCCTCTGAAGGTGATTTCGGGGACCCTTCTGACTCATCTAAGTCAGTGTCCAATGTTAAGGACTCTTGTGGAGAATCCAAGTGCCTCCTCTTACACAAGCTTTTCCTCAGGACTTCCTTGGGGGGGCATCCAATGAAGCCTCCGAGGAAGAGGGGGCTCCCTCTGGGAGCGGCTGAGACACTGGTGCTCAACGCTTTTGAGTAGTCGTAGGTGCAGAAGAGGACAACGGGCCTTTATGGGAGGGAGACGTTGCTTCTGCTGAAGTAGTTGTCTGGGAAGACAATACCTTCCTCATACGATCGAAGGCCCCCTGACCCCGAGCCGAAGAATCCCCCGGTTCCGAAGAATGCGAAGGAATTTCTGACGCAGAAGCCACGGGCACCAACCCCGAGGACGGAGCCGAGGTGATCCGTGCCGAGGCGCCGAGAGGGAGAGTCGGCACAGAAACATCAGTTCGACTCTCGGTCCCGGAACCAAGGATAGATCGTCGGCTCCGCAAGTGGTTCTGACGGAGTCGAGGTCAATGGTGCCGACCGAGAAAGAGACGGTTCTGGCACCAAGGGCTCTACTATCAACAGATCAGCGTCTCCCAGCTCCGAGGGCTGGGTAGGCCTCGGAGGAGGACCAGATGGAGACAAGGGAAGGCCTTCGAGTCTCGACACCAACTGAGAGGAGACTGCAATGAGCTTGGACAGGGCCGTGTTCTCCATCAGCTTCTGCACCACACGATCTACGTCGGTGTTGGAGAGGGGCCTGGAAGAAAGCGTCGAAGGAATTGAGGATGGTGCCGACCTCAAAAGAGCAGGAGGTGGCAGTTCTGTCGCCGGTTCCAAGACTCGAGGCTCGGTGACAGACACTAGTTCGATACTCGACCCCAAAGTCTGTGGAACCGGTGAACGAACTTTAAAAGAAGAACTTGGAGCCGATGACATAGGCTCCGAAGTCTTCGACTCCTTCGAAGATTTAGAAGTCTGGTCTGACTTATCTAAAGCCTTCTGAAAAGCAGGCTTCAGAAGACCCCTGTCCATAAGCTTCCTGCGCCTATCTGTCATGACCCTTCCACTAAAGGAGTGACATATGGAGCAGTCCTCCTGAAGATGGAGAGGGCCAAGACAGTAGGCACAGGAGCTATGGTTGTCTATGACAGACATCTTCTGTCTGCACTGACATCTTTTAAAGCCTGACTTAACCTTCTCAGACATGTCAAAGTCAAAAAATGTCACAATAACCAGTGAAATAACAATCTCTACACTTAATCTTAGCAAAAGGCCGAGAAGTAATGATATGAAGTGATTAGTAACAACTTTAGCAGTCGAATCCGATATTTAGTAAGTGGGGTAGGCCCTAGGAATCCTAACTAAATAAAACTGTTTTAAAACACTAATAATTTAGTCGATCGGAACCATAGACCATACACACACGCACACACTAACAAGTCTCACAATCTACGAATTTTAGATCAAAATTCAATTAGAAAAAAAGGCTATATCTTATCTGAAGTTGGCTCAGAGCTCTTCAAACGATGTGATCAGTTGCAGCGGCAAACTAGATCTGAGGTAAGGGCAGAGGGAATTGTGGGAGATAGGTTGGTCTCGAGCTTCTTCTCGATGCAGAGCTTTGCTAAGCGGCCGACTCGGAGCCGAGGATCAGCTCCGAACCCATGTGTAAGAACAAACGGCAAGATTGAACACTCTCACATCATATATTTGTTAACCAGAGTAGTTTAGTAGGTCCAGATGTGAGGTGTCAGTGTAATAAAGTTGTGAAACCCCCATATAAACACAAGTGCCCCATGCAGTACAGTCACACAAGAATAAATGTAATGAAAGCACATAGGGGGATGTCAGGGAAGGTAAACAAAATTATAATATGCCAGGAATGATGAATCAATCTCATACACCTGATAGACTATAAAATAAAACATATGCAATGCTAAGCATTGCACAGCTATGCTTACTGGGTGTAAGAATTGCTTAAATATGAATGGTAAGCAATGAGTAGCCCAGCTAAGCGGATTTGCCCATTGGTAAGCAGTGCTGAAACTGCCCCTTTAAGCACTGTCAACCTTAGCTAAGCAGGTTTGCCCATAGCGTAGCTTAGCTCAACATAATCAAAACCATCCAATCATGGCAAAGGGTAGGAAATTGTCTGTATTTAAACCTCGCAGGTGAGACTACAGCTCATAACCAGTTGAAGCTCCCCATTGTAGGCATTATAGCTAGTGTTGGAGAGAGTATGCACTTTCGTGCGCAGAGCTGGGGCATACAGGAGTCCAAGGTCATGGCAGGACTCCTTGTTAAAAACCATGAAGTGAGACTGCTGCAGGACCAGTACCAGGGCTCCCAATACAAAGCGGAGGCCTAGGAAAGTCTCAACAACAATCTCACCAGTGCCACTTGCATCCCTTGGACTGGTGAGCAGGTCCGACACCACTATGCTGACTTGAAGCGGATGAAAAGGGAGCTCCTGGACCAGTGGGTCCAAGAAGCATGGCAGAGGGGTGATGTCCCCGGCATGTGTAAGTACTCATATCAATAACTGTTTAACAAAGTCAGCCTGTTAATGTGATGGATAGGTATGCATAAATGTTTCTCTCTATCTTCTTTACAGCTCCAGCTGAGCGGGCTGCAAACCAGGAAGCCCATGCAAGCAGGTTGTAATGGCTGTGGCGCAAGACTGGTGATTAACAATTTAGCTTGTAGTATTCATACCAAATAAATTTAAAGGAGTAGAATGTCACCTGGCAGTATTAAAATGGGTATGGTTTGTACTGAATAAACCAGACAATATTACACTAATAGTCTCATATAGGTTATATATAAATAAAACTGTAACTGTCTGTCAATAAAGTTCAAAACCCTGGACTAGTTGTATTTACTCTGGTATTGTATGAATTGAAATGTGTACAGGTTATGCACAGCAACTATAGCTCTGAAAGCATTAAACAATCAAGTCTCATCTGACAAAGTTAGTGCCTCTGTAAGACATGAGATTAACTGATATGAAATGCTTCATCACCAAGATCTGATATCTGAATAGTAATGTTGTGTTAACCACTGTTTTCCACACTGTGCTATGTCAAGAAGTATGTATAGGGATGTATGTATAAGAATGTTGTAATTATAAGGCCAGATTGTACACCAAGGAGAGATTAAGACAGAAAACATTCAAAGAAAAGACACCAGTTTCCAATAGCTTGTTCTGGTGAAACACAAACTTGCTGTATTTTTAGCAGAAACGACCATGGTTCAGTAGGCTGTATGCATAATTTCAACTAGGATTTTGTGAATATGTGTAGAAACAGTCATGTAGTGTTAACATAAACTTCTTCCACAGGTCTTCCAGGTAAGAGAAGGTATAAAGTAACTATAAGAAGGCTGTAGTTATACGGTGTCCAACACCCACGGTCCAACCCCAAGGCTGAAAATGACAGCAAGATAAGTACATACACCAACTGGTCTCCCCCAAGAAATGTTCAAAAGTGTCATGCTGTCACTGCTACTGGTCCCTGCTGCCAATAACCAAGGTGATCGATAGAAATCAAGGCAGAGTATGGCAGTAGCACACACACACACACACACACACACACACACACATACACACAGTATGAGTGCACATATATAATCCTGACTATTGAATATGGGTAGAAACAGTCAGGTAGTGTTAACAAAAATTCCCTCCATAGGTCTTCCAGGTAAGAGAAGGTATAAACTAGATATAAGAAGGCTGTAATTATACACTGTGTACAAACATACCACTGCCCAACCCAAGGCCATACGTTGCTGTAGAGCAATGATCATTAATGAGCAATGACCACTGCAAGAATCTACATTTGTTAATTGACATCTCTCTCTCTGTCCCCCACCTTATCTTCACCAATAATCTAAATACATAAATGAATGGGTATGTTTTCCACCAAACCTACCGTTGGAACATGTGTCCTATTGTTCTACATATGTTGAATGTTTTCCAATTAATGTTCCCTGTGCATATACTGTCATTGGTGGCCTGTTGCTATCAATGTAACCTGCATGCCGGTGTAATGCCCACTGTGGTTCCATATATGTATGTGTTCTGTTTGCCATGCAAATGTTTCAAAACTGTTGATATTATGTAGTCCTATCTTGCCATAATTCTTGCTGGATGGGTTCGGAGATGATCCTCAGCTCTGACTCGGTCGATACTAAAGTTCGAGAGCTTTTACTGGCTCGAGGCTATCCCCTATCCCATGGTGCACCACAGCAGTTCCCCAGATCTCATTTGCCGCTAAAGCTTTGAGGTTATCTTCTTAATGGCTCATTGGATAAGTAAAACCTTTCGATATTTTTGAATATATTTCTTCACCTTTTTCTATTAATTAGTTTTTCCTATTATCTGAGTGATTGTTGTGAGTGTTTGCTCCCCTGTCCCCCTTTCTTAAGGATTGTACATCCCATTTTAGATAGAGGGCCATAGTTGCCTGTTTAAATTAGAGGGCCGTTCCTCTCTGTGTGCTAGTCCTTCTCCTTCTATATATATAATATATATATATATATATATATATATATATATATATATATATATATATATATCTTCTCTTTATAGTTGCACTATTGTATTTTTGTTGTTGTATTATTTCTTCTCAATAGAAATATGTCTAAGGATAAAGACAGAGAACATAAAGACCACCATCCTTCTGGCTTTAAAAAATGCAACAAATGTTCTCAAAAAATTTCACTGACTGACAGTCACACCAGTTGTGTGTACTGTCTTAGAGAGGCTCATTTACAAGAACCCTGTACTTTCTGACATGCTTTCAGCACCAGGGTTCTTAATGAAAGGAAAAGGAAACTTATAGATAGGGACCTTATGACTAGTTCCTTCCAAGAACAGCTGGAACAAGGTCAGATGGTTCCTAAAAGTCATAAAAGAAAATCTCCACCGGTTCCAGCTTCGGAACCATCAAAGAAATCAAAAGCGATGGAGCCGAAGAGTTCTGGCTCTGATTCTGCTTCTTCAGTCTCGGTGCCATCTGTTTCATCAGTGCTGAGACAATCGCCTCTGTCGAGACACTCTCCTATTTTGGAACCGGTTTCACCAACCTTAAGATCTCTGATTTTAGAAAGGAGGAGATTTCCATCTATCTCCACCGGTTCCTCCAGGACACTTTCTGATGAGGATGTCAAGTGGGTGGTGAAGAGGCTTCTCTGTGACCCAGCGCTGGCATAAATTCTAGCTCCTCCAGACCCAAAGGCTTTGGAGCCATCCCATCTTCAGTCTACTGCTCCTCCTCTGACTGCATCGCTCTCGGAGTCTAATGCTTCGGGTCCTTTAGTGCTGGAACCTTTGGTTCCAAAAATTCTTCCTGCTTCCTCGGAACTGATAACTCTATCTTCATCAGTTCAATCTGGAGCCAAGGGGTCTGGGAGCCGACATTCTCGGGTTGAGTCCGAGAGGGATAGTCACCCCGTTTATTCTTCAGAACTGACCCTCCCTCTCGGTGCTTTGGCTCGTGTGAGCTTGGCTCCCACATCTGCTTCGGAACCTGCCCCTTCTGCTTGGAGTTTACCTTCCATTTCCTCAGAGTGGAGGTCTTCTAAAGAGCAGGGTGGTAAGGCTTTCGAGGTGATAGAGAAAGCTTTGTCTAGTGCTAAAGCCCTGCCATTGGACATTTATCCCTCCAGCAGCCGGCTGCAACCTCTTCTCCCCCACCTGCCCTAAAATGTAGGGAACCAGAGCCCCAAGGAGCCCCCATTGGAGGTGTCCCCTCTTCTAAGACCTACCCAGATTATCCGACTGGAGAGGTCCCTCAGAAGAGACTTTGTAAAAGGGCACATTGACTCACCCGAGAATGTCACTTTGGACACTGATTTGGATGAGTCAGAAGGGTCCCCAAGGTCTCCCTCTGAGGATGTCTCCTTTGTGGACATCTTTGAAATCCTTAGACAGAGGGTGATTAGAAGATCTCTAATTCTACTAAGGATGAATCAGTGTACCTTGAGGCTTTTGGTTTCCGACCTTCCACCTCCTGGGTGACACCGCCATATGACCAACTTTTACGGGTCATATCTGGGAAAGCTTGGACCTCTCCAGACAGCCTGTCCCGAGGAGGCCAAGCAAATTTATGACTGCTCCAGAAGACAAATCTTTTCTAAGGAAGTACCTATGGATGCTATGGTGGTAGCAGTGGCCACGATAAAGGAGTTATCAGAGACATCCTCAAATATCCATCCGCCTAATAAAAAGTCTAGGACAATGGATAGGTATGGAAAGCGTACCTTTTCTTCAGCGGCATTTACCTTACGATCACTGAATTACCTGTCCCATTTTACTAGGCTTCAAAGGGATCTCCTAAAGGAGTTGGGAGATACTCTTCAGGGTTCAGTAGCTTCAGGATCTGCTGACAAGGCATCTGCACAGCTCTCCTCCCTTACCTCTATTGCTAACTCCTCCATGAGGTTGATTTCCTATGCAGCTGATGGAGCAAGCAGGGTGGCCACAGCAGGGATCTCTCTTAGGAGGCATTCCTGGATGCAGATATACAATTTCATGGAATCCTTCAAGTCTTCCTTTACCAATGTCCCCTTTGATGGTTCAACTCTTTTTGGACCTTAGGTAAAAGAGACTTTGACCAGGTGTGAGCAGGAAGGGTAAATCTTATCTGCTGTCGGACTCCATTTCTCCCTTCCTTCTAGACCCTATCCCAAGGGTCAAACAGGAGGGAAAATGTGGTTATGTAAATCCCAAAAAGGTTTCCCCTCAGGCACAAGGTCAGCCCTCCCCTAGAGGCAGAGGGGGAGGTTATAATGGAAGACATCGTGCTCATGACAGAGGGGGTCCGCAACACCAGGGTGATAGAGATACTTTCTCTGATCATCCCTTTCACCCCCCTGAGGGGTTTCCCGACTGTCTGTCTCTGGAGGCAGTCGGAGGTCGTATCTCACTGTACCCAATTGCCTGGCTACACATTTCCTAAGATCGATGGGTACAAAATATAATTTCTAGAGGTTACCTGATTCCTTTTATTTCTGACCCCCATACAAATCAGTCTTTACCAGATGTACCACCCAATCAAATAGACTGCGCAACATCAGAAGTTATCTCTTTGCTTCAAAAAAGAGTCATCCAAGAAGTCCCCACAGAGCAAATAGGATTCAGAACTGACACACGATTCTTTTTAGTTTCAAAAAAGACTGGGGACTGCAGATCAATTCTAGATCTCAGCAAGCTAAACAAGTCTGTAAAAAATTGAAGTTCCATATGATCACTCTGCAGTCAATTTTTCTGTCTATCGGAAAAGACAATTGGATGTGCTCCATAGATCTTCAGGACCAGGACCAGTACTACCAGTGTGGGGGGGGGGGGCATTATCTGGGAATGACGGTCCAAGGTATTTGGCAGGATCACAAGAACCACTTGCACATAAATGTTCTGAAGATGAGAGCAGTGCTATATGCATTGCAAACACTTCACAGTTCTCTTCCCACCAGGACAATTGCGATTCAATCAGACAACATGTCTGTAGTGTGGTACATAAACAAACAAGGAGGAACCAAGTCTTACCCATTTTGTCAAGAGGCACAAAGAGTATGGAAATGGGTGATGGACACTCAACGCATTCTGGTAGCCATGCACATTCCCGGGAAGTCCAATGTGATAGCAGACAAACTGAGTCGAGCAATTCTGATGCCTCACAAGTGGTCCCTGAAAACAGAAGTTGCAGAACAGATTTTCCACAAATGGGGCCACCCTTGCTGTGACTTATTCACAACATACATGAAAGCCAAATGCAGCAACTACTTTGCCCTCATTCCCCATCTGGGGTTGTCACTCAGGGACACTGTGGCCACAGTTGGCCTCCGGGCCTTCTTTATGCTTTTCCACCCTTTCCTCTCATAGCAAAAGTGATTCAGAAAGCAAAACTGTTGAAGAGTACCCTGATCCACATTGCTCCTTACTGGCCTCACCAAGTCTGGTTCCCCTTCCTGTGGCCCTATCTCTTGGAGGAACCATGGATTCTGGAACCATCTCCAGACCTTCTGATTCACCAATGAGGACAGATCCATCGTACCATTCAAACCCTGAAATTGACAGCATGGCTGCTCCAGTTCCAAGAATAGCCAGGTGTATATCCCTTTCTCCTACTGTTAAACACATTCTCATTTCTTCCCACAAACCTTCCACCAGGGAATTGTATTCCAGCAAATGGAAACGATTTTCCATTTGGGCAGCTAAACAAGGCATAGATCCCTACTCAGCTCCCATAGAGTCTATCCTGTCCTTCCTTGCATCTATTTTTCATGAAGGAGCTGCAGCTGCTACCATTAGAGTTCAGTTGGCTGCCATCTCAAATTATCATTTTGGGAATATGGGAAATCCTATTATGTCCCACTCTTTATGTAAAACCTTTTTGAAAGGAGTCCTCCTTCTCAGAACTCCAATCAGGCAACCTCCGGAGCCCCGGGACTTAAACTTAGTTCTGACCTCATTGATTTCTCCACCATATCGAACCGTCTTCTTCATCTGACTTGAAAGTGTTGTCTTGGAAGACATTGTTCTTAGTAGCTATAACATCTGCTAGGAGGGTTTCAGAATTGCAAGCTCTGACCATTTGACCTCCTTACATTATATTCCACAAGGACAGAGTCTCCCTAAGAACTATTCCTTCTTTCCTCCCTAAGGTATGTTCAGAACATAATCTAAACACAACTACTGAATTACCAGTATTCTTCCCAAATTACAGTAATAAATCAGAATACAGACTACATCAATTAAATGTCCATATAATTCTCCGATTTAACTGCACAGGTATAAAGATTTTAGGAAATCAGATCAATTGGTTTGTTTCTTTCTCAGACAAAATAAAGGCTTGCCCTTCTTCGAGGTAACTGTCTAAATGGCTTTCAGACTGCATTTAATTTGCTTACAAAAATGCTGGGAAATAACTACCTGCTAAAGTAAAAGGTCATTCAACTAGGTTCATAGGTTCATAGGTTTATAGGTAGGTACTAGGCTATTGGCCCAAGGGCCTACATAAATCTAGCCAACAAGGTTCCCTGGCTTACACCACCCAAGAAAGCTATTTTCTTGTGCCAGTTGAGCAGAGACACATAAGTGATCCTCATGGTGTATTTCCTATTTCCTATCCACTCATCAAGATTTTTCTTGAAAAGTGCTAATGAAGAACTTTGCTTGACATAGATGGGTAGCCTGTTCCAGAGTATGGGAAGTCTCTGAGACAGGAATATATCCCTCCAGCATGTCCTGTTTATTGTGGTGACAAGGTTTATGTCCCTAGAGCGTGTAGCTTGGAGGGATTGGGATTTCTTTAGGTGTAGCATGTCCAACAGCTCTGGGTTTGACATAGCTTTATATGTTAGGCAGAGATCACCTCGGAGTAGGCAATATGCTACGGAGTAAAGCTGGAGTTTTTTGAGGTGGTCAGTGTAGAGCATTTGTTTGAGGCCAGTAATCCTCTTTGTGAGGTACTTCTGTTGCCTTTCCAGCTGCTGCAGATGTCTTGTGAGGTACATTCCAAATGTGGGCGTTGTACTCTATAATGGGTTTAATGAGTGTTGAGTAGAGGGGTACAATGACCTCTTTTTTCTTGGATGAGAACCCTTTTATGATGAGGTGTGCCACGTAGAAGGACTTCCTGACCACTGTGGCGATGTGACTATCAAAGGAGAGACTACTGTCCAGCTGGGTCCCAAGGTGTCTTATCAAACATTCAGTGTTAAGTAGATTGCTGCCTATGTGGTAGTTCATGGGTACAGAGTTTTTACCAAAGGGGATGACACTGCACTTTTTGGCATTGAGCTTGAGGCCATGGCTCTGACACCAGGCATCTGTCTCAGCGAGGCCCTTCTGTAGGATGTCCACATCATTTGGGGACTTGACTATGGCTCCTAGTTTGCAGACATCTGCGAACTTCATTAGTCAGAGGCCTTCTGTGTTAGCCTGTACTTCAGAGAAGTAGATACCAAACAGGAGAGATCACAGGACGGAACTCTGTGGTACTCCACTTGTCACTGTTTTGAGGTCAGATTTGGAGTCTGCAACTTTTACAGTATGAGTTCTGTCAGTGAGCCAGTTGGCAACCCATCTTGTGATATAGGGATTCATACCTAGTTTAGTGAGTTTAGCTATAATTCCAGAATGGGGGATGGTGTCGAAAGCCTTGGCGAGGTCAAGATAGGCTGTGTGAACCACCTTACCCTCATCTACAATTTTGGTGACTGCCTCAAAGAAGTCGATCAGGTTCAGGACAGATGATCTGCCTTTCACAAACTGGAACTGGGTGGGATCCAGAGTTTGGAGGTTACTAATGTCTTTGTTTATGAGTTCCATGATGATATGTTCCATCGCCTTGCAGACCAGGCTTGTCAGGCTAATAGGTCGATAGTTCTCGGGATCAGTGGTGGCTCCCCCTTTGTGGAGTGGGATAACTGTTGCTGTGCATCATTCAGTGGGCACAAAGCCTGATGCGAGGCTATTATTGAACATGATGCTTAAGTGGGGAGCCAGTTCGTTCTGAAGTTCGTGTAAAACGCAGCCTGGGATGTTGTCCGGTCCCATGGATGCTGTGTTTTTGGCTTTAGAGAGTGCAGCTTTTACCTGCGTAGTTGTGATTACAGGGACTCTGCATTCTTCCTGTATAGATATGGGCCCTTTAGGGGGTGGGGGGGGTAAAGTTAGCACTGAACCTATCTGCCAGGATGTTGGCAATATCAGTTTGTTCTATAATTTTCATGCCTTTGTGCTGTAACTCAGAGCAGATCTGGGTGTTGCCAGTGAGATTCTTGACAAAGCTGTAGAATGCTTTGTGGTTGTCCTTAGAATTAGTGGCAATTTTGTTTTTGTAGCTAGCTTTGGAGGATCTCATAAGGGATCTCAGCTTCTTACTGAGGCTGACCAGAGGGCTCCTCCACTCATGGGATTTTACTCTCTTTTGCAACAGTTTTTTCCTTCTGTTGCACAGTTTGTTTATGGCAGGGACCACCAGATTGGCTTCTTTTATTTGGAGGATAGCGTCTTGGTTCTGTTTGGGATAGCACGATCCATGCACTCATGTAAGTGCTTATAGAGTGCATTTGTGTAGGATTCAGCAGTTGTAACTGTATTGTCCATCTGCATGGGTGTCATGAAGTTCACCACTTCTGTCTTAAGGAGCATGAAGTTGGGTTTGGAGAAATTTTTTACCATGGTTTTCTTAATGGGGGGTGGGGTTGGGATGTGGATATCAAGGGTGATTAGCTTATGGTCGGATCAGACCAATGAGGAGTTGACTTCAGGTGTGGAACACCGATCACTCATGTTGGTAATGACTAGGTCTAGGATAGTGTTTCCCCTGGTGGAGGTGTGGATAAGTTGATCCAGGGCATTGGAGTTTATGAATTCCAGAAAGCGTTGAGCTAAGGACTTGGTACATAAGTAGTTTTCCCAGTTAATGGTGGGGTAGTTGAAGTCGCCCATTATTAGGGTGTTTGGTTAAACCCTAATATTTTCCAGTACATCAAGAAAAGAGGAGTGGGAATCCTGGGGCATGGTGGGGGATCTGTAGCAAGCTACACTTTGGATTGCAGTTTTGCTCAGAGCTAGCTGCACTTGGATAACCTCGGATGCATTATGCTGAGCAACTAGCTTGGAGGTGTAGATAACCTTAATGAATATGGACACACTTCTGCCTTTGGTGTTTCGGTCCAGGTTACATGGCCAAAAAGTGTGGTATGAGTTATAGCCTGGTAGTGCAGGGGTGCTCTCTGGAGCCTTGAACCAGGTCTCAGTCACTGCATAGATATCAATGTTCTCCATTTTAAGGAGTGCCTCGAGTGAGTGCATTTTGAGATTTAGACTTCTAGCATTGAGTAGCATTACTCTCAGTTTTGCTTGCCTGTTCCTGTTATGGTGGTGAATTTGTTATTTGAACCTTGCCTAAAAAAGGCAGTATAGGGGCAGCAAGAGCCTTAACCAGAATCCCAGGGGTGACATGTGCAGGCCATCTGTGGCAAACATCGTGCTCTGTCAACCATGTCATCCCAAGCAGACAGATACTGGATCCCCTTAGAATGACACTAACTAGAGCAGTATCAGCTTCATAGGCCTTCAGATCAAAACTCCCAATTGATATCATTTGTGCAGCAGCTTTTTGGGCAAGACCTCATACCTTTGTCACTAATTACAACTTGGATTTGGCCTCCCAGGACAGGTAATCCTTTGGGTCAACTGTACTGAAGAATCTCTTTGCTTGAGCCACCCAGGATAAAGGTGCTGGGGACACTGTCACATCCAGCAAGAATTACGGCAAGATAGGACTACATAACATTAAGAAGTTATGTACTTACCATAACATTCCATGTTTGTAGTCCATCTCACCTACATTCTTGTGTCCCACCCTCCTTCCACCTTCCTGTATACTGGAAGAACTGGTGGACTATCCATTATGCTCTCTGACCTTGTTATAGTTGTCTGTCCACATGACATGGATAGTAAAACAAAGTTGTTTTGTTTGTATGTGCATAGTTATTGATAGTATAATTACTATTATGTATTTAGTTACTTTCTTGCAAACAAGATCTGGGGAATTGCTGTGATGTGCCATGGGATAGGGGATAGCCTCAAGCCAGTAAAAGCTCTCAAGCTTTAGTATCGGCCGAGTCAGAGCTGAGGATCAGCTCCGAACCCATCCAGCAAGAAAGCAGGTGAGATGGACTACAAACATGGAACGTTATGGTAAGTACATAACTTCTTATTTTGGGTTAATGGGAATACTAATGCATGCTGTGATAACTAATCCTGGAATGTGTTTACCATTAAAACTGCAACACCATAGCACATCTGGGAAGGCTGACCCCAGCAGATCCACCTCTCCTGCCTCATCTGGCCATGGCACCATGCCTCATCACTTCTGGGACCCACCTCGGGACCTCCTTGTCTGCTGGTCCTGCACCACCTTCAGGTGGAACCACCTCAGGGGGTGGCACTCGTCCCCCCCAGACATGGGTGCAGACAGGATCCTGTCACCTGAAGCCAGGTCCGGGGTCTGGTGCGTGCCAAGCTCCACAGAGAATTGGGAGATCTGCTACTGCAGCTTGAAGGCCGCATGGTGCATTTAGAGTGTCAGCCTGCCCCTTCTACTCAGCCCCCAGCAGAGCCACCTTCAGGGCCGTGAGGGTGCAGTGGTGACTGCCCATGGGTGGGGACCTAAGTCCCACTGTATCCATCTTGGGGCTTGTGGGCTTCCGATTACCAAACACCTCTCCCCGTCCAAGGAGTTTACCCCCACATTGCATGTACCACCCCTGTATGTTGTCTTGTCTGTCTCCTACCCAACCTACCTTCCCAAATATACCTACTATCCTTCCCCAACATCCCACTCTCACCTTAAAAAAAAAAAAAGGTTCATAGGTAGGTACTAGGCTATCTGCCCGAAGGCATTTATAAGCCTAGCCAGAATGTGCTGGCTTTTGCCGCTCCCTTAGATTAGTTCCCTGTGTGTCTGTCCAGCAGAGCCACTGAAGTGATGCCCAGGGTAAACTTTCTGTTTCCCATCAATTCATCAATGTTTCTCTTGAACAGTGTTAGTGGGGAGCTCTGCCTAATGTAGATTGGAATCTTGTTCCAAAGCATGGGAAGTCTCTGGGACAGGAATCTATCCCTCCAGCATGTCCTATTTATTGTTGTGGTGAGGTTTAGATCCCTAGAGCATGTGGCTCGAGGGGATATGGTTTTCTTTAGGTGGAGCATGTCCATCAATTCTGGGTTGGACATGGCCTTGTATGTCAGGCAGATATCACCTCTGAGTAGGCGGTATGCAACCGAGTACAGCTGGAGTTTCTTCAGTTGAGCTGCATAGGGCATCTGTTTGAGGCCAGTGATCCTCTTGGTGAGGTACTTCTGTGGTCTTTCCAGCTGTTGCAGGTGTCTTGTAAAGTACATTCCAAATGAGGAATTGTGCTCTATCATGGGTCAGATGAGTAGAGGGGCACAATGACCTCTTTTGATCTGGATGCGAACCCTTTTGTGATTAGATGGGCCACATAGAAGTATTTTCTAACCACTTTTGCAATGTGATTATCAAAGGAGAGATTACTATCTACTTGGGTCAAATCAACAACACGAAGAAGCCAGGAAAAAACTGCAACCTTTAATCTCTTCTGGTACCTCGGCTACACAAGCCTTCACAGGAATGAATTAAAGACAATGAGCAGCATATTTTATAGCAACAACAATTAACAATTAAATAGTTACTTAGAAAATCACAGATTTTTAAAGCAACATGACATTTCCATTTCCAAAATAACAATTTATAAAGTTAAATGCATCTCCAAATTCAAGCACCTAGGTGCAAGTGTACTAAAATTCAGTATGAATCTACTTTCTAAACTAAGAAGCCTCTGAGAAAAATTTCCAAGGCTCTTATTATCAGGTTTAGCTAAGACCATACCTCTCAACCTGGAAACATCAAAAATCTGGACAAGGCCCATGAAAAATAGGTACAAATCTGTACGCTGATTAACATCTGATTTGCATATGTAATTATGTAACCCCGCACACTCCAATGGAATTGTGGGACACCAACTTTCAAAACGCAAACTGAAGAACAGACAACCAAAATATGGTACCAGAGTCCCCCTGCAGCCATATCAATGTCCCATTACCTGGCTATTTCACCTCATTTACTATAAACACTAAATGTATGCATACTGCTTTACTTCTACAATGATTTGGATGTTATTTTTACATTTTACAGAACAGCAATGCGCAAACAGTAATAGACATCTGGTAAAGCAATACTGTCTCACAATGAAAACAGATGTGTCATTAAAACTTCTCTGCCCTTGAAACTCGTTCATTGAAACAGCATTGAAACCCACACCACATCCAAAGAAAATGCATCTGGTCAGTGTTGGATAAAGATTACCTTTGGGCTGTCTTCAAATCAATGGCCCCTTGCACACAAAACAAGAAACATACATATGGCCTTGTCCATATGTTCTTTTCTTTGATACACCTTCCTGACTTTAATAAATTATATTCCTTGATCTTGTGAACTTGTATAATACCTCATGCATTGATTGTGCTGTTCTGTCCTAGTAGTCACTGCAAGGAAGTGATTGTAATTAGGGCCTAAAAATGCCAAAACTTTATAAAGTGCCTATGCACTGTTCAGTCAAAAATCAAGACCATCATAGGCACTGTTGCTCTGCCTATGAGCATGAAACAAAATTATCAGTGCCTTTAGCACTTACACATGTTCTGTAGTATGTTCAAAAGCAAACACCAGTGCTCCAATTACTTCCTTCTCTATACTGACCTAGCCTTGGCTGCATGGATTCATAAAGGGTTTGGGTGGTGTGACCAAATTACACTAGTCTTTGACTCACAATTTTAGAAATAGCTTTGTAATCAGTTTGCAAAATGAAAGCATGCTCTAGTTTTCAGTCTTATTACCCTTCTAAGGTGTAACCATAATCAGCACCATTCAGCTGTTCAGAGGAGTGTTGCAATATTCTAGACTCCATGGCTTAAAGACCTTCTCTTCTTAAGCTAAACAAAATGCTTATCTACTTCTGGCAAATTTCTACCTGTAGCCCAACCTAATCTACACATTTCTTTTAAGGATATGACTGTGGAAAGTCTCAGGTTCCAGTACCATTGGTGCACATGGGGTGGGTAATTACACTAAGGTTTAGGACTTGGAGATGTTTTCAAACCACACATTTATACAATTACCACACACACACACACACACACACACACACACACACACACACACACACACACACACACACACACACACACACACACACACACACTTCTGCCAGAAATAATCCTTTCCTATATGCAAAGAAATCCTATTCAGAAACGTCAGCCAGAGCACAAAGCTTGTTTGAATTATGAGATGACAAACCAGCTGAAAGAAACCAGACACTTACACAAAGCGTGCTCGTTTGAGTAAAGAACTGAAGCAACACTTCCAACTTGGGTCCATTAGTAAACTAAAGCACCAGACACAGAACTCCCAAGAAATAAATATACACACACTCTGCAGTATCACAGAAATGAAAAAAACTAAAGCAAATCTGTTCATAGGTTCATAGGTAGGTACTAGGCAATCTGCCCGAGGGCATTTATAAGCCTAGCCAGTGTGTGTCAGCTTTCGCCATCCCATTGATTGATTAATTAACCGAGCCTCTGTCAAGAAGAGCCAATGAAGTGATCCCAGGGGTGTATTTTCTGTTACCCATCCACTCGTCAAGGTTTCTCTTGAAGAGTGTTAGTGAGGGGCTTTTTGACAGAAAAGAACAAATCTCTAATATTTGCTTGAATAATTACAACACACATAAAGTCAGTTCTGCTGTTGCAATATATAGACATTCACTGAAAATGATTGCCATTCTCTGTAAAACCCAGTATACTAATAAAAAAAGTCAGAGGGCAGAGGATCTGAAAAACGGCACTGAGACTCAACCAGTAAAGGTACAGGTTTTATAACATAAAGGCAAGAAGCAGAGAGACGTGGAGCCAAGGCTGACTGCAGTCTGGATCATTGGATGGTACTTCATGTTTTACAAGTGACATTACATTCAATAATGGATAAAAACAAGTAAAGGAGAATTAGGACTTCTACCTAGTTCAAGTAATTTCCATAAGCATTTCTAGTAGATCCGGAGAAGACTTCCAAATTACTAAGGAGACACGATGGTCAAAAGATAAGGAATTATCAACAAGACTGCTTGCAGTCACTGTGACACCGACTAAATGGAGAGCTGTTTCACCTATGTAGTAGGACATGGAAATGTCTTGTTAACCAAAATGAACTATACTACATTTTTTACACTTGGCTTGAGACCATTGTCCTTGTACCACCTGTTAACATAACGGAGTACATATTACAACAACTGTTAGTGGAGGAATGAAAACCATAACCATCACCCAGTTTACAGTCATTCACAAACTTAAAATAACTACAAGCCAGAAGAGTTGGCCTTAAAGTCTGATAAACAGATAGCAAGCAGGTATACCACTGGTACCTCGTACCTGTTTCTGCGTTCAGAAATAGGACATGTGACTCTGTTTGACAATCTGTCAGGTATCCAAGACACCTTATGGTTTTTGGGATAAACCACACCCTCAAACAATGTAAAACATTTACTTTCACTTTATTACTAAAATAAATACTCCCATCATATCCTCCCTCTCATGCTCTCTTCTATGCAAACATCACAAAGCTTTACTTCCAATACATTACCCCCCTTGCAGGGTTGATATGATAGACCTCCCTTGTACTTGTGTATCCCCAAACCTACCATAAACTTCTTTAGTCAATCAGGCTTCTTATTTTTATGAGTACTAACCTGATACATCTTTCAAATGTGTATAGCTTTCAAAAAATGTGTATAGCTTTTCAACGACAAGATTGCTATATTTAAAATTACATTAAATTAATAATAACTCTCGTATCCTGAACAAACACAAGGAAAACAGAAATTCTTCCACCATAGCCTACTTGAGATCAGTACACTGCCTGTCACATAAAAAACAAACAACCAACTTTCTAACACGAAAAAAAACGTTAAGAAAGGGAACTGAAATCAATGCACACTGCTTTCTGTGGTAGGGCACAGCACCAGCACATTAACGTAACTACTCAAACTTTTGCAATTAGCTGGTTATTAGCAAGAGTCCAATCACAAGCCCCTGTGTAGTTCTGTAACTTTATTTTTAGGTCAGAACATGTTTTGCTAGATCCAGTGAGAGTAATATCATCCAACAAGGCAACGTTAAGATGAAATAGTTTTAGTAGGATATCATTAACACAGCGTGAAAAATTAACACAAAGCTTTAGGGAACAACTGTGTTAAAAGTTACATTATCAGAGGAATCTTGACTGTATTTTGGAAATATTATATCATTAGGTAGCTACTATTTTATTATACTGACATCAAAGTTTAGCTTTCCGTCCCATGCTTACCTGCTCGTGTCATCCTGCCTGGAGCCTGCTGCTTGGAAAAATAAAACTGATACCACTGCTGCCTATAACTCCATTTCCATTACTGCTCGCAGCCAGCTTGAAAAAAAAAAACAAAAGCATACTGCCATAGTGTTAGTGTGTTACTGCCTGGCTTGCCTGCCTACTCGGGAGAAGAGTCGCCGGTGCTGTATTCCTTCCCGCTCGCAGCCAGCCGGAAATAATGACGTGAGCTCCTTGTGCTCAATTCCGACTGGCTGGTAGCCCTGACGGCGCTGACGTCATCGCGCACGTGATGACGTCAGCTCCGACAGCGCGAATTTTAAAAAAATTAAACAAATGAAGCAAAAAAATCGGAAATGAAGGGGTGCCAATCGGGAATCGTGGCACCCCTTCATTTGGACCCCAAAACTCGGTAAATACCGAGTAATTCGGTATGGTTGGGAGGTCTGGCTAAGACACAAAAAAAGAGAGAATCGCTGATTCCATTATGAATAGTATTAAAATGTTCAGAAATAGGACTACCTAACCTACAATTTCTCACATCCCCAATGTGCTCTAAAATACGAACGTTAATTTGACGTTTCGTTTGACCAATATACCATTTACAAGGCACACATCCACAACCTATAATATAAACCACTCCACAAGACAGAGAAATCTGTCAGTAGCTGTATATTTAACACCATTAATAAGCTCCCCTGATAAATTCTTAACCTTAGAGCAAACCTTACATTTGCCACATTTAAACATCCCAGCATTTTTAGTTGTGGAACCAATATTATACCTTAAACTTAAAAGTTCTTTTAAATTTGAGTATCTTCCAAAAGAAAAAGTAACCCTTTCTGGAAATAAATGGCCAATCTCGTCACTACAGCAAACAATGGGCCATAAATTATCCACAGCATTTTTTAAAATGTATGAAAAGGAAGAAAACTTAGTAACAAAAAATATTTTCTCATCATTCTTATCATCCTTAACAGAGGTATACCTACTAACAGCACCCTGAGTATACCTGTCTTTAATTTTACGGCCATTATTCAGTACCCTATCTAAACTTCTTTGAATCAAATTTCCAGAATACCCCTAGCCATCAGCTTAGTCTTTACTTCATTAAATTCCTGTGTTAAATAATCAATTTCAGAAGTATGTTCAAGGGTACGTTTAAACTCACCATAAGGCAGAGCCTCAATTAAGTGATCTGGATGTGCACTGCTAGCATGCAGGAAATTGTTGGTCGCTGTTTTCTTCTTAAAAGGTCTAAACTGCACCCTATTCTGAAAATCCAGATACAACTCAATATCCAAAAATTGCATAACACTAGAATTCACATCAAAGGTAAATTTCAGATCAAAACTATTATTATTCAATAAATCAATAAATTTACCAAAGTCAGATATATCACCATTACAGATGAAAATTAAATCATCTATATATCTCCGGTACAGAACAACTGACTTACGAAAAAATTCTAGAGTATACAAAAAAGAAGTCTCAAAATAAGACATAAACAAAATAGTATATGTCGGGGCAAAATTAGCCCCCATTGCTGTGCCTTCTTTCTGTAAAAAGATTTTCTTCTCACATATAAAATAATTATGTGTAAGGGCAAACTCCAACAGCAAAATAATAAAGGAGGAGCGTGGTCCTTCACCTAAAATTCTGCTAATAGCTTCTATGCCACGTGACGTCTTAATACTCATATAAAGAGACTTAATGTCTACTGTGGCCCAATAATACCCTTTCTCCCACTGTAAATTTTTAACCAACTTACAAAAATCATTGGTGTTCTGAATATGCGAACTCACATTAACCAACTCTTTCTTCAAGAGGCTATCTAATAAGATCCCAACATTTTCTAAAAAACATCCACAGCTAGCAACAATAGGATGACCTGGACGATCTAACAGATTTTTATGGGTCTTTGGAAGTGCATAAAAAATGGATCTTTTGGAGTCGGAATATACAAATTCCTAACATCTTTTTGACTGAGAAAGCCAAGTCTTTCACCCCTTTCTAATAATTCAAGAAGGGCTGTATTAAATTCAGAAACAGGGTTGTAACACAACTCCCTATACACATGTTCGTCAGACAACAGATCAAACACCATTTTCAAATAGTGTAATTTACTCATAATGACCCAATTGCCACCTTTATCGGTGTGACAAAACACATATTTCTCACTTTTCTTCCTCATGTCTTTAACAGCCAACCATTCAGATTTCGTTAAGTTAAACTTTTTATGCAACCCCATGAATTTCCCATATTCAGCCTCTATTTTCCTCGTTAATGCATTTTCAAATATATTCAAAGTGAAAGACTTCCTAGGCAGACAAAACAAACTCTTTCCAGAAAAAATAGGCACAGTGAGTTTACCATAGCCAGTAAAAAATCTACCTGAATCAACATCTGACAAAGCAGCATCAGTAAAAGAAGAACCAATATTCAAAGATTCAGAATCAAAAACTTCAGCATCATTTTCATATTCATAAATAGAGAGATTCAAAAGAGAATCATCTTCAACATTACTACAAATACTAGTGTTATTCATATCCAATGCCCCAAAATTCGTGATATTCTGTGCACTAAAATACACTTTCAGATGTAATTTATGACAAAAGCGCTTCAAATCCAATAAAATATCGGATAATGCAGGAATTTTTGTAGGAACAAACTTGCTACCTTTTAACAACACTTGTCGCATATCAGAAGTCATATTTAAATCACTTCAATTTATAATATGTAAATCAGTGACATCAGATGTAAAAGAAAGTCCCAACCTGTAATAAGAAAAACAAGTACTAGAAGCATTGGAAGCTAAAACATTAGATGCTGTCCATGATTCAGAATCTTCTGTTTCATCCCTTTGATCTCCCCTTCCGTTTATTGTTCTGTCGAAAATTTCCCTTAATCTGTTGTTCCACATCTGTTGAGGCTTCTAATTCATCAGTCAAATCAACTCTTTTAAAAGAAACGCTCTTTTTACTAACGGTTGTATCAGTAGATGACACTGAAGAATCACGCCCACTACAGGAACTGGCTTCAGCTCTTTGGAATCTACCATTCCTATGCTTACGCTGCCAGGAATACACTAAATTGTTTTTAAAGTCATTTATGTCTCTATTTATTTATTTTTCTTTTTTCTCTGGATAACATCAGACTCAGCTTTACTCACTTCACTATTAATATCTTTTATGATAGCAGAAAAATTCATACTAGTAAAATCTTTTAGCAAAGTTTCTTGTACCTGTGAAATTTGGAGTTGGATTAAACCAAGAGTTTTGTGATTCCGTTTTCTAAGTATTTTCAACCAACACAAAGTACACTGCAGTGATACCACTTTCCATTCTTCCAAAAATTCCTTCTCCTCTTCGCAAAACGAAAGGCAGGAAGTTTATCCACACGAAGACCTCTGGGTGTAATAGAAAGGCTAACATACTTCTCCAAAAGATGGGTATCATAAAACAAGGAAGTTTCCTTGATCATAAGTCTCTTTAACTCATCAAATCTTTTATCAAAACTCTGGTTACCAGGAAAAGTCCAAGGATCAAAATGAGCCAACTTGTCTTCAATTTCTTTTAACAAGTTGGCAAAAAGATATCCATCAGCATTAGATTCGATACTTTCCATATTGCAAGGAAAGACACCAGCCCCTTCCAAATACGATAAATACAATACCCAACAAAGGAATAATCAACAACACGAAGAAGCCAGGAAAAAACTGCAACCTTTAATGTCTTCTGGTACCTTGGCTACACAAGCCTTCACAGGAATGAATGAAAGACAATGAGCAGCATATTTTATAGCAGCAACAATTAACAATTAAATAGTTAATTAGAAAATCACAGATTTTTAAAGCAACATGACATTTCCATTTCCAAAATAACAATTTATAAAGTTAAATGCATCTCCAAATTCAAGCCCCTAGGTGCAAGTGTACTAAAATTCAGTATGAATCTACTTTCTAAACTAAGAAGCTTCTGAGAAAAATTTCCAAGGCTCTTATTATCAGGTTTAGCTAAGACACAAAAAAAGAGAGAATCGCTGATTCCATTATGAATAGTATTAAAATGTTCAGAAATAGGACTACCTAACCTACAATTTCTCACATTCCCAATGTGCTCCAAAATACAAACTTTTTTTGTGTCTTAGCTAAACCTGATAATAAGAGCCTTGGAAATTTTTCTCAGAGGCTTCTTAGTTTAGAAAGTAGATTCATACTGAATTTTAGTACACTTGCACCTAGGGGCTTGAATTTGGAGATGCATTTAACTTTATAAATTGTTATTTTGGAAATGGAAATGTCATGTTGCTTTAAAAATCTGTGATTTTCTAATTAACTATTTAATTGTTAATTGTTGCTGCTTTAAAATATGCTGCTCATTGTCTTTAATTCATTCCTGTGAAGGCTTGTGTAGCCGAGGTACCAGAAGACATTAAAGGTTGCAGTTTTTTCCTGGCTTCTTCGTGTTGTTGATTATCTACTTGGGTCCCCAGATCCCTTATTATGTCTTCCGTATTTAGGGAACTACCATCTATGTGGTAGTTTGTGGGTACTTTGTTTTTTCCAAAGGGGATGACTATGCACTTTTTGGCATTTGGCTTGAGGCCATGATTTTGACACCAGCTATCTGTCTCAGTGAGACCCTTTTGGAGGATGTCTGTGTCAGCCGGAGAGTCAATTATAGTCCCTAATTTGCAGTCGTCTGCAAACTTGGTCAGCCATAGTCCTACTGTGCTTGTCTGTACCTCTGAGAAGTATATGCCGAACAGGAGGGGTCCTAGGACTGAGCCCTGGGGAATGCCACTTGCAACCAGTTTAGAGATGGACCTAGCTCCTGCAACTCTCACCATGTGGTTTTTATCCATGAGCCAGTTGGCAACCCATCTTGTGATGTAGGGGTTTATGTTCAGGGTGGTGAGCTTGTCTATAATACCAGAATGGGGAATGGTGGCAAAGGCCTTTTGCGAGGTGTAGGTAGGCTGTGTGTACCACCTTTCCCTCATCTATAACCTTGGTAACTGTCTCAAAGAAGTCCACCAGGTTTAGGAAGCATGATCTGCCCTTAACAAAGCCGAACTGGGTATGGTCCAGTGTTTGGAGGTTCCCAATGTCTCTGTTAATGAGTTCCATGATGATGCACCTGCTTTCCATAGCCTTGCAGACCGATCTAGTCAGGCTTATAGGGCGAAAGTTCCCGGGGTCTGTTGTGGCTTCACCTTTGTGGAGCAGAATAACCTTTGTTGTGTGCCACTCTATGGGTATGTTGCCTGTGGAGAGGCTGAGTTTGAACAGTGTGTTTAGGTGAGGGGATTAGTTCATCTTTGAGCTCATGTAGGATGCAGCCTGGGACACCGTCTGGTCCCATTGATGCTGTGTTTTTGGCTTTGGAGAAGGCTGTTTTAACCTGAGTGTCTGTGATTTCTGGGGCTCTACATTCTTCTGGTATGGTACTGGGCCCTTTTGGGCATGAGAAGGGGGGTGAAGTTTGCACTGAACCTGTCTGGCAATATCGGTCGGTTCAGTATATTTTGTGCCACTCTGCACTAACTCCGAGCAAATATGAGCATTGCCACTTAGATTCTTGACATAGCTAAAGAATGCCTTGTGGTTATCTTTGGAGTCCTTGGCAATTTTTCTTTTGAAGTTCGCCTTGGATGATTTTATGAGGGATCGTAGTTTCTTGCTTATACTGATCAGGGATGTCTTCCCTTCTTGGGATTTTCATCTTTTCTATACTAGTTTCCTCCTTCTATTGTATAGTTTGTTTATGGCAGTGGTTCACCAGACTGGTTTCCTTTTCTTGGAGGAGTGAGTCTTGGTTTTGCTTGGGATAGCATGATCCATGCATTCTTGTAGGTGCCCGTAGAATGCATTAGAAAAGGATTTTGCAGCTTGGACAGTGTTATCCTTTAGCATGGGGGTTTTGAAACTTTCCACCTCGGTCTTAAGTAATGTGAAGTTTGCTTTTGAAAAGTTTTTCATGGTGGTTTGCTTGTTCGCAGGTGGGGGCAGAATGTGGATATCCAAAGTGATTTGTTTATAGTCAGATATAACCAGCGAGATGTTGACCTCCAGTGTGGAACACCGGTCGACCATGTTGGTGATGACCAGGTCCAATATGTTGTCACCTCTGGTGGGAGTATTGACCAGTTGATCCAGGGCATTTGAGTTTATAAATTCTAGGAAATGTTGAGTAAGGGAGTTAGTACTTGAGTAGTTCTCTCAGTTAATGTTTGGGTAATTGAAATCACCCAATATTAGGGTGTTTGCTAGGACCTTTACGTTTCCCAGTGTTTCCACAAATGTGGAATGGGGGTCCTGGGACATGGTAGGTGATCTGTAGCAAGCAACAATTTGAAATGCAGTTTTGTCCATTGTTAGTTGCACATGGATGATCTCTGAAGCATCGTGCTGTGCCACTAACCTGAAGGTGTTGGCATCCTTGATGAATATGGATACGCCCCCACCTTTTGTATTTTGGTCCGGGTTCTGTGGCCAAAATGTATGCTATGAGTTGTAGCCTGGTAGTGATGGGGTGCTCTCTGGAGCCTTAAACCAGGTTTTCGTTACTGCACATGTATCAATTTTCTCCATACTGAGGAGTGCCTCGAGTGTGTGCATTTTGAGGTTTAGACTTCTGGCATTGAGTAGCATTACCCTCAGTTTTTTGTTACTTGTGCTATTTACGGCGGTGGGATTGTCTTTTGAGCCTTGCCTAAAAAAGGCACTATGGGGGTGGCAAGAGCCTTGGCCAGTATTCAAAAGCCTAAGGGTGACAGGTGCAAGCCGTTTCTAGTGAAGCAGTGTGGCTTGTCGAGCATGTCATCCCAGGTGGACAGACACTGGATCGTCTTCGAATGACACCAGAAACTTAGCCAATTGTTGAAATTGATATTTTTTTCTTTATACCATGGTATCATTCTGGCAGTCCCCTACATAAGGGGAATTTTGTATTTGTTTAAGAACTAGAAATGTAAACTTGGTGAATTAGTTGCAGACAATGGAATGCCTAGCCAGTGCATTTTTACTGTCCTTGTGTTGGATACTGTAAACATGTTGATAGATATGCTTGTTCAAACCGTTCTTAGTTTTTCCCACATAGAAAGCAGGACAAGATGCACATGTAGCAAGGCAAATAACTCTTTGAGAAAAGCATTTGCAAGCTCCATCATGCACAGAAGAATCAAATCTACTTAAAAGGGTGCCATTGTAACAAGTGTTCATGTAAGGGCACTGATGACAATGCTCACATTTCCTGGTAGATAAATGTCCCTTATGATGCTCAATAGGTTTCTCAAGAAGGGATTTTATGTTAGATTTATTTTTATAGGTAAAAGATGGGGATAGAGAAAAAAAACTCTTTGATGCTCTCATCGCTTTGTAGCATGAACCAGTTCTTCCGCAAAATCTTTTCAATGTCCTTGACATCCAAAGTGTAATGCAGGACCATATTGGTTTGACCATTAAAACCTTTTTGATTTTCTTTCTTGTTGAGCTGATTCAGCCCTTTCTTGATGATGGGGGCATATTTAGTGTTTCTCTCTGCCCATATCTCACCTCTAATTAAATCCAGAAGTGGTGCGGGGTAGCCATGGATCTTAGAATGTCAAATTGTTCAAGACACACTACATCATCTGAGGTCAACCGAGAGGTTCTGATAAACTGACTTTTTACTACCCACCTCTTCTGATGGAAGGGGTGGCAATTGGTGAAAAGTAGATACGTTACAATAAGTGGACTTCCTGTAAAACCTGGTAGTGAATTTTTCATTAATTCCTTTTCTGATGTCAGTGTCAAGATAATTAATCTGGTCACATTCAAAGGAATATGTGAACTTTAAAAAGGTGGTGCTGGCTTGTAACTGTAACATGAATTCTTCAAGTTCATCGAAACTTCCTTTCCAAATGATAAGTAGATTATTGAGCTTTCTGAAGTGGCCAGCACATTTGGAAAAAAGGGGGAATTTAAAAAGTGATTCCAATTCCCATCTTAATAAGGCAGCATTTGCAAACATGGGGACGCATGTGACCCTATAGCCACTTCAAGAGTCTGCTTGTAAAATTCACCCTCAAAGGTCAGAAAGTTGTTGTTTCAAGTCCATGAACTCACTAACCAATTCATAATCTATTTCAGAAAGTAAGCCAGATCGTTTTACAATCTCCCGAATCACTCTAGCCCCAGGTCATGGGGTATTACCATAAATAAACTTTCTACATCACATGTAACCAAAAGGAATTCATCTTTTGCTGGTATTCCCTTCAGTTTATCCAGAAGGTCCCATGAGTCTTATAATGTGTGGGAAGGACACAAACAGGATTTTCAATTTTTGGTCGATAAACTTGGCCAGAAGCTCTGTAACTGACCCACTAGCAGCTACAGCTGGATGTAAGGAAGGGGTCAGACAGATTAGAGAGGATATTAGGAATACTAAAAATCTTTGGAATAATAGGAAAAATCCACTCTAAGTAAGTCATATAAGCTTTGTGGAATTTTATCAAATAACAACAATGCATCCAGTGCCACTTTAATGATCCTGTAGGCTATATTGATTTAATTTATGGAAACAGCACTGTACACACAAATATCATGCAGAAGATGTCACATACACCCACAGCAGTCAACACTGTCCATAATAACCAGGCCCCCACCTTTGTCCGGTTTCATGCATCTAATATTGTAATTGTGAGTAAATTGTTGGAGAAGCTGTTTTTCGTTAACCGAAAGTTTAAAAAATTTGTATTGTTTTGCAACAGTGTGCATATTTTTTTTTCACATTGCTTCTCAAAAACATTGATAACTGGATGTAAAGGGAGAGTTGCTGTACTTTTCCTTTTAAACTTGCCAGGGGTGTTACCACTAACTTCTCCCCCGAACAGTACTTGAAAAATTAAGCTTTCTGCTGAAAAATTTTAAATCGAGGAGAGTGTCATCCACCCTGGCCCTAGTGGAGAGGATGAAGTTAAACCTTTCAAAAAAAAAAAACTATGGAGCTCAAGGCCTATCACCATGTCAGTAAAACTGTAAATATGATATCCAAAAAAAGAAGTAATGTTTACAGTACTGAAAGGCATAGCAGTGAGCTCCTGGGTGAAAAAAACATCAGTTATCATTGTTGATTCCAATTCGTATGCCTTCTCTTGAAGTTCCTTTTCTTCTTCATCCTCCCCTGAGGGGGATTGTTGCTTGTTGGCCAGTCTCTCTGACCTTCTCAAAGGTATTTCCTACAAAGGATATCCAGGTGAGCTGTTTCCTCATGATTGTCAATATAAAAAGGCTCAACAAGATTGTTTTTGTTTGTTGTACCTGCAGAAACAGGGTATACAACTCTATTACGATAATCTGAGTTATCCCTGAGTAATTTCTTGTCCTTTCTGTTTTTAACTTGGACAAGTTTGTTATCTATAGCCTGAAAGGTGTTGTTAAACTTCAACTTGAACTTGTGAAAGTCTAAATCATTAATGACAGAATCTACTAGTTTAGTAACTTCCTGTTTAAGTTTCAACAAAAGCTTGTCATTTTCTTTGATCAGTAGTTTGGTAAGTTCTAGACCTGTATGATCGCAAATTCCAACAGTTCATGGTGAAAGGGTGAATTTACTTCTACACCTTGTGGGAACTTCCACATACGGAGCCCTTTAGGTACATGTTGCCTCCATACACTTTCACCCAAAAAGTAGTTATCCAACTGTAGTGATTTAAATTTGTATAAACACTTATCCAATACAGATATTTGTTCTTGCAAGGATAAATAATGACCATCTGTAGACTGTATATATTCTTTCTGGTTCAAAAAATCCCATTTATCCAACCAAGAATGCACATCTGCAGTAGTAGAAAAATCACTTACATGCTTACCAGCAGAGGCATTTCAAGTCAGTTCAGTCTCATGTCTTGCATTAACTAGAGTTGCTCCACTGTGAGAAGAATGACTGCTCTCTCTAGAAACATTCCCTGGGATTCAGCAAGCAGCCATGCAGTAATAAAATATTCCTGCATGGCAGGGAATGCTCCTGTACAGCACAACAGTGCACCATGCATATTCATGAAGGCGCGCTGGCTGTGCTGTTAAACTAACATGGAGCCATATACAAGTGCATAGGGTGTGTCTGAGAGCAGAGCTCTCACAATATACATGCCCCTGCATTCCAGAATTGCCTTTTGGCAATTAAAATCAGTGAGAATGCTCATAACACCCCCAACACGTCAGGATTTAAACATACCTCTCAACTGTACAGATTTTTGCAGAAAGTCCACAGTTTTGTCTTATATTTTTGGTGCGTTCCTCCTAAAGTTTGTATCTTTCTGGAAAATAGCTGAGGATTGAAGTCATTAAATAAAATGACAAACATCTGAGTTTAAAAGACTCCACATCCTTCAGAAAATCCATGCTAATGCAAGACCTATCATCAACTGTCTAAATTTGTAAGAGCAATATTTAAAATCTGTCGCTCTATTTGTCCCCCATCATTTTAGGGTTTGTCCAGAGTTTTTGCTTCAAGAGGTTGAGAGGTATGCCTACCATGAAGCAGAAAGCTGATAAAATAACAGGTTTAGCATTAGCAGGAATATTCTGAAGGGTATAAATAAAATAACACAACAAAACTTTTTTTTTTATAAATGCAATAAAGTTTAAGCATAACTGCGTGGGTGGCTTAGCTACGTTTTGTCCAGTATAAACAGCACAAGAAGTTAAATAACAAGAGACATTCAACATAAGCAATATTGCAACAGTGTAGTGGTTAGAGCATATGCTTTGAGAGCAACCATTCCCAGGTTGATCTCCACAGTAACCAATTCACATTCCAAATGTGACAGCAGTGCATAAACAGTTTTTTTTGTATTACCTACTAAATAACATATATTTGTTAACCAGAGTACTGCATTAGGTCCGGATGTGAGGTGTCAGTGTAATAAAGTTGTGAAATCCTCATATAAACACATGTCCCTCATACAGTATTGTCACACATGAATAAATATAATGAAAGCACACTGGGGGATGTCAGGGACAGTAAACAAATTTATAATATGTAATGAATGATGAATCAATGCCATACAGCAGATAGTCTATAAAATGAAAAATAAGCAATGCTAAGCATTGCGCAGCTCTGCTTATCAGGTATAAGCACTGAGTAAATATGACTGCTAAGCAATGAGTAGCCCAGCTAAATGGATTTGCCCATTGGTAAGCAATGCTGAACCTGCCCCTTTAAGCAATGCCAACCTTAGCTAAGCAGGTTTGCCCATAGCTTAGCTTAGTTCAGCATATTCAAAACCATCCAATCATGGCAAAGGGCAGAAAATCAGCCATATTTAAACCCCGCAGGTGGGAATACAGCTCATAACTGGGTGCAGCTTCCCACTGTAGGCAGCATGGCTGAAGTCGGAGAGGGATTGCTCTTCCTGGCTCAGAGCTGGAGTATCCAGGAGTCCAAGGTCATGGTAGAACTCCTGGTAAAAAAAACATGATGACAGACTGCTGCAGGGCCTGTACCAAGGCTCCCAATATAAAACGGAAGCCTGGGACTGTCTCACCCATGACCTCACCAGTGCCACTGGTATCCCTCAGACTGGTGAGCAGGTCAGGCACCACTATGCCTACTTGAAATGGAGGAAGAGGGAGCTCTTGTTTCAGTGGATCCAAGAATCATGGCAGAGAGGTGATGTCCCAGCAGTGTGTAAGTACTCATACCAGTAACTGTTTAATAATGTCCAGCCTGTGTATATGATGGATAGGTATGGCTAAATATTTCTCTATTTCTCTTACAGCTGCAGCTGAGTGGGCTGTGAATCAGGAAGTCCATGCGAGTAGGCTGCAAAGCCTGTGTTATGAGGCTGGTGAGTAACAATCCTGCTTGTAGTAGTCATACCAAATAAATCTAAAAGTAGTAGGAAGTCAGCTTCCAGTATAAAAACTGTTTTGTGTATGGGTTGTACTGAATAAACCAGACAATATGACAGTAAAAGTCCCATATAGGTCATATTTAAATAAAACTGTAACTGCCTGGCAATAAAGCTCTAAATCCTGGACTGGTTGTGTTTACTCTGGTATCGTATGGCATTTTTAGTGTTGCATTCTCTGAATAGTAATGTTGTATTAACCACTGTTACCCACACTGTGCTACATAATAAAAATGTCTAGGAGTGCCTGTATAAGACTGTTGTAATTATAAGGTCAGATTGTACAACTGAGAGAGACTTGGGCAGAAATCAGTGAAGATGTTGACAGTAATATCCAAATAGCACACTCCACTGGGACTTAAATTGTTGTATGTTTAGCAGACACAGCCATCGTTCGAATCCTTAGAGTAGTAGTAAGCTGTATGCATAATCATACCTCTCAGCTGTACAGATTTGTAGCGAATGTCCAGATAATTGGCTCATATTTTCTGCCTGTTACCATGTCCTCCTGGCAAATCAGTGGGATGATCTCAGAATGTTAGGCAGCAAATAATGAAATACATCTGATTTTCAGACCTCAAAACCTTCAGAAAATGTATATGAAAACAATCCTATCACTCTAGCAACTCACCAAAAGTTTATATTAGCAATACTCAAAATATGTCCCATTTCTACCCTCATGTTGTTAAGCTATGACCACAGCATGTGCATTAACAGATTGAGAGGTATGTGCATAATATTAACTCGGGATCTGGTAATATGTGTGGAAACATTCAGGTAGTGTTAACAAACATTCCCTCCACAGGTCTGTCAGATAAGAAAACTGTGCCTGCTAATAAAGATTGAAATCCTGGACTGGTAGTGTTTACTCTGGTATTGTATGGCATTTTAGTGTTGCATTCTCTGAATAGTAATTAATAGTAATTAACCACTGTTACCCACAATGTGCTACATAATAAAAATGTCTAGGAATGTCTGTATAAGATTGTTGTAACTACAAGGTCAGATTGTACAACCACGAGAGAGTTAGAAAAAAAATACACTGAAGAGTTAAACAGCAATATCCAAATAGCACACTCTGCTGTGACATAAACTGTTGCATTTTTAGTAGACACAGCAATGGTTTGAATCCTGGGAGTGGTAGTAAGCTGTATGCATAATCATACCTCTCAACTGTACAAATCCTTTCAGAATGTCCAGATAATTAGCTCATATTTTCTGCCTGTTCCCGTCCCCGTGGCAAACCAGTGGGATGACCTCAGATTCGTAGTCAGCAGATAACGACATACATTTGATTTTCAGACCTGAAAACCTTCAGAAAATGTATGTGAAAACAAACCCTGTCACTATATTAGCCCTCCAAGTTTATGAGAGCAATATTCAAAATATGTCCAATTTCCACCCCCATGTTTTCAAGCTTTGACCAGAGTGTGTGCAATAAGAGATTGAGAGGTATGTGCATAATATTAACTCAGAATCTGGGAATATGTGTACAAACAGTCAGGTATTGTTAATAGACATTCCCTCCACAGGTATACCGGGTAAGAGATGTAGACTTTAACTATAAGACAGTTGAAGTATACACTTGTTTGCAAACATACCACTGGCCAAACCAAGGCCATAGGGTAGTGTAATAATACCTGTACCTTAATGATTAGAGCAATGAGCATTAAAGTTGTGAGAACTACAAGGATATATAAGTTGTTAACTGACATCATCCCCCACCATATCTGCAACAATAATCTAAATACACAAATAAATGTGTATGTTTACATCAAACCTACTGTTGTGACATATGTCCTATTGTTCAATAAATATTGAAATGTGTTTCTATTAATGTTCCATGTTGAAATACTATCATTGGTGGCCTGTTGCTATCAATATAACCTGCATGCCGCTGTAATTTCCACTGTGGTTCCATATATGCATGTGTTTTGTTTGTTATGCAACTGTTCCAAATATGGTGTTTTGGGTTAATGGGAATATCTATACATGCTGTTATAACTAATCCTGGATTGTGTTGACTATTACTAACCCACATATGTTTTAAAACTGCAACACTATAGCATGACTGGGAAGGCCATTCCGAGTGGACCCACCTCTTCCACCTCATCTGGCCATGGCACCGGGCTCCAGCACATCTGGGACCCATCCCGGGTCCTTTTCGTCTGCTGGTCCTGCACCACCTTCAGGTGGAACTGCCTCAGGGGATGGGGCTCTCCCCCAGGGAGTGGACCCGGACAGGAAAGTGTCACCTGTAGTCAGGTCTGGGGCTTGGTGTGTAGTGAACGCTGCAGGGAGTTTGGAGATCTACTACACCAGCTTGAGGGCTGCATGGCACATTTAGAGGGTCAGTCTGCCACTCCTACCCAGCCTCGAGCACAGCCACCTTTGGGGCCGTGAAGGTGCAGTGATGACTGCCCAGGGGTGGGGACCTCAGTCCCACTGTTTCCATTTGGGGGTTCATGGGCTTCTGACTTCCACACAGCCCTCCCCGTCCAAGGTGTTTACCCCCCACATGTGTCACATACCGCCCCTGTATGCTGTCTTGTCTGTCTTCTCTGCCTTCCTACCCAACCTACCTCAACAAATATACCTACTATCCTTCCCCAACATCCCACTCTCACCATAAAGAAAAAAAAAAGGCCAATCTGTTCCCCAAAAAAAATCTCACCCCATACATAGCTGTCCATTTCACACACGCATCCACTGGACACATGTAATCTGGTCTAATTGGCTTCACAACATATTATTGTTGTCCTCACCCCTCTCGCAAGCATTTGAGTGTCCAAATCTACCTCCAAATTCAGTTTATATGCACAGATATTGCTGTAGAAGAAATGGACAGCTATGGACCTTTCCTACACCCGTCCTACAAATCATCCCTAGCTACTTTCCCTATTGTCTTTCCCTCTGCATGCCCCCTTTTTCACCACTTTCTTATCACCCTTTTTTCTTTCCTTTTAAGTCTCGAACCTAGGACCCTGCACACCATAGCCACAGTGATTTACCACTACACCTGAGCTGTACATGTTTTCTCAAACATATCATGCAGCACAGTCATTCAACAGTAGGGAAAATGTATTTATATATGTAACTGTATGTATGTATGTATGTATATATTTATATATATATATATATATATATCTATATATATGTAGACAGACTATATATATATATATATATATATATATATATATATATATATATATATATATGTGTGTGTGTATTGTATTTGCACATTGGAACCACACTCTGAACCTCTCACTGCAAAACATCTGACCAAACGCATTGTTAATGAGGGTGAAGGGGCCCAAATTAGGGATCTCTTGTAATTATTGCCATTTCTCCTTCCTCCACAGCTGAACAGATATGCCTTGCAACACAATAACCATCACTTACAAGTCTTAAACCCAGGACCCTGCACAACACACCCACAGCAAGTTAACAGTAAGCCATCTCAGCTGTAAGATGTCAGGATGATATCCTTAATATATCATGCACAACAGTAAGTCTACCATAGGGAATGTACAATGTGGAAGCAGCAAACATTCCAGTGATACATACACACACACACACACACACACACATATATATATATATACATATATATATATATATATATATATATATATATATATATATATATATACACACATACACACAGACACACACACACACACACACACACACACACACACACACACACACACACACACACACACACACACACACACACACACACACACACACACACATATATATATATATATATATATATATATATATATATATATGCATATAGGGTCTATATTAGAACATCGAAGTTTCAAAACTTTGAATGTTCTAATATCGAACCCTATTCAGCGAAAGCTGAAAATATCAAAGCAACAGAAAACCGAATTTATTCCTAGGGAAAGAATTTGGTTGTCTGTTTCTGTTGCTTCGTTATTTTCAGCGCTGTGGTGGAAAGTTATGGGTCGGGTTTAGGTAAGTGTGCGACTGAGTGCGGATTAGGTTAGTTAGGGTTAGGGTGTGAGTTAGGTATGTGTGCGATTGTGTGGAGGTGAGGGTTAGGATGGGTTAGGTGAGTTAGGGTTAGGGTGCAGGTTAGGTATGTGTGCAATTGTGTGGACGTGAGGAGGGGTAAGGTGAGTTAGGGTTAGGGCATGTAACAGGTAAGTGTGCAATTCTGTGGACGTGAGGGTTAGGGCGAGATAGGTGAGCTAGGGTTAGGGAGTGGGTGAGGTGAGTGTGCGATAGTGACGGACATTAGGGTTAGGGTTTGGGTTAAGGTAAGTGGATAGTTAGTGATGAAAGGTAAATTAAAAATGCTGGTTACTGCCACAGCACGCTTGCTTATAAAAAAGATAAGTAAATGGATAAATAACTCAAGCAAGTGTTGACAGAGTGAGAAATAACCTTCTATGTGTAAAAAATCCAAGTAATCCGGTCTTCTGAGACAAATAATTCAGTTTATTACACAGATAAACCACGATAAGCGCTTTCACTAACTAGTAGCTTCTTCAGATCACAAACAGGAAGCACAGGAACCATGTGCTTTAAATATCTGCATGTTAATTAATCAACCAACTTTTAAAGCAGAAGCGCCATAAAACCTAAAAACTAAATATATAAACATAAAATCATCTCAAGATGCAACAGAAATAAACAATGGTGTATGCATATTACTTTTAAAAAATTAAAATAACTTCATTCCATAAGAAACAATAAAAATTGAAGTAAATATAAGAACATGTTGTGAGCAGCATACTATCAAGTGAAGTATATACAGCCTAATACATAACTGCATGTGATAGTCATATTATTAATAATACGAGGCAACTTAGAAACTATACATAGTATAGTACAGCATAAGACTCTACAGAGCACTGGTAAAGTGGTTTCATCTCCTGCAGCTGTTTCTAATGTGCCAGAAATTGCAGGAGAGGCCCCAACCATTGCTAATGAATATGTTGACTCTGATACTATATCTGCTGATATTTGTCCTTCTACTAACTTAGCTGCTAGTAATGAGGAAATAGCAACTAGCAATGACTCTATAGATGTTATACATATAACGCATAACAGTATGAATGAAAATGTAAATTTATATCCTACTGTGAATGTTGTTAAGAATAGACTGCTGAATGATCAAGAGCAGGTTGTTAGATCTAAAACAAATGAATTTAAAAAAGGAGCAGCTTTAAATCTTTCCTTCCCATTAGCAATACGCCAGGAGAAGAACTTAAGCAGAACACGCACGAACAGTCGAGGGCGGCAAAAAAGGAAATTTTCAGGGGAGCCACTCACCAATACAACGCTAAAGAAAATGTGGACAAATCACAACAAAATTTAGTTTTTAATTTGACCAGTGTTCCGCTGTCACAGCATGACATTAATTTATTAGTCAAAGGACTAAGTTTCATTCCTCATAGCAATAGTATGCTAGATGAAACCATCATAGATGTTAGAATGTTTTGCAGAAATGTTATGCTCAAGTACATTTATAATGATACTTCTATTAATAAGATTGATAGTGAATTAACTACTGGCAATGATAAATTTGTGTTTAAGAATCTGAGTGACTATACACCAGACTATACACCAGTTAATCATCCATTAATTGAAGCATATTTACGCACTACAGAAGATGAGATTTATAAGTATTTTCATAAAAAGAGACTGAACAATTCTAATTTTATGTTTAATAATAATCTGTCATACCACGAAAGAAAGAGCCTTCATAACTTAAGAAATGATTTAAATATAACAATTAGGCCAGCAGATAAAGGCTCTGGCATAGTGGTACTTGATACCATAGATTATCAGAATGAAATGTATAATATGTTAAGTGATGTGTTTTATACAAGAATTGATTTTACTAAGGTCCATGAAATGTGTGCATATGTACATGATATTTTAACAGATATTTATAGAAGTAATTTAATAAATAGAAATGAGTTCAATTATTTATATATTAAGATGCCTACCATCCCAGTTATACATGGAATACCCAAAATACACAAAAGCATTACCAAGCCACCCATGAGACCAATAGTCTCAGGGCAAGGATGGGTTACGGAGCACTTGTCAGTTTTTATTGAGAAACATTTAAGGTGTATTTTAAACAATAATGAATTTGTATTGCGTGATTCTAAACAGTTTTTAACAGATTTGTACTATATTAATAATCAAATGGATACTATCCAAAATCTGATTTTAGTAACTTTTGATATACAATCATTGTTTACAGTCAACCCTAATGATCTTGGTCTAACTTATGTTAGTAAATATCTTACAGAACATAGTACCTATGGCAATGTTTTAATTGACTTGTTGGTACATTTCCTTGAGCTAGTGCTGGAAAATAATGTGTCTATGTTTACTGATAATATTTATCAGCAATTAGGCAGTAGCTATGGGCACTCCTTGTGCCAACAGCTACGCCAATATGTTCCTAGCTTACTGGGAAGAACAGTTATTATTCAAAGAATACATGTTTAAGAAATATGTAAGATTTTATAGGCGTTTTGTGGATGACGTGTTTATTCTATGGGATGGTAATATAGAAGAATTGCTTAGTTTCAATATGGTTTTGAATAACATTACACCATGTTTGAAATTTACAATGAAATATTCATTATTGAAAATTGAATTTTTAGATTTATATGTCGAAAAACTCGAATGTGGAATGTTTAACACTGGGATTTTAGGAAACCCTGTTATAGGAACACTTTACTATTCAGAACTAGTATGCATCCTCAGTATGTTTTCAGTAACATAGTCAAAGGACAGACCCTACGAATGTCTAGGTTGAATTCCAATGACAAAGGCTTTATGGCAGACTTATATGACTTGGGAGAGATGTTTGCTGAGAGAGGTTATAATTCTACGGAGGTAGATTTACAATTTGATAATGCTCTAAGTTTACGTTCGACATCAGGTACCCCATATTTTGGGCCCAAGCCTATAGTAATGAATGATGTCAAAGAAGTCACAAATGCAAAAGTTAGGTTTCTGACTTCATATACAGCAGATAATAAACAAATTAGAGAGATCATCTCCAAAAATTGGAACATACTACAAACTGATGTCATATTGACAAACATTGTAGGTGATTCTCCGTCCTTTACCTATAGGAATAAGAAGAATCTTAAAAGATTGCTTTGTTATCCACCAAACAAGAATACATCCGAGTCTTAGTTATGGAACCACACCTTGTGGACAATGCAACTTTTGCTCCTCAATAGATTCTAGCATAGTATTTATACATCCAGATACACAGAAGGAAATATATACCCGAGCCAATGCCAACTGTATGACACCTGATGTCATATACCTTGCTGTATGTGAACTGTGTTCATGTTTCTATGTTGGTAAAACGAATAGGGTATTAAGAGACAGAATAAGGGAACACTGTTATAATATAAAGAAAGGTAATCTGCAGAATGCATTGGCCAAGCATGTGAAACAAACAAGTCCTGAACACAAGTTCATGTTTAGGGTGCTGGAGAAAATGAATGTTAATGTAAGAGGAGGTGACATCATGAATCATACGAAGATAGAGAAAGTAGGTGGATTATTTTGCTGAGAGCTGATAAAGGTCATGGTTTAAATGAAAGGGCATCTATCAGACCACACCTAAAGAAACGTAGGCACACTAAGTTCTGAAATTTTAAGAATTCAATGTGCCCTGATATTTGTTCCCATACATATACATACACATACATATATCACATTTTGGGTAATTTATTCATTTTATATTGTAATACTGTTAATATTAATGGTTTTAGCTTCATTTTAGACAATAACTTATTTATTTATTCATTTATTTATTTATATTTTTGTACACATTCATTCATTCTTTTATATTTAGATATATATATTTATTAAGACACTACATTTATATACACATTTTTATACATATGCAGATATACATCTTTGTTTATGCACTGACCTTATTATACCAAGTATCACTTTGGTTGATAATAGCTCTTTCGACTTGTATATGGTTTCATGTTTTTGATGGCATCTACTATGTATAGTTTCTAAGTTGCCTCGTATTATTAATAATATGACTATCACATGCAGTTATGTATTAGGCTGTATATACTTTCGTACTTGATAGTATGCTGCTCACAACATGTTCTTATATTTACTTCAATTTTTATTGTTTCTTATGGAATGAAGTTATTTTAATTTTTAAAAGTAATATGCATACACCATTGTTTATTTCTGTTGCATCTTGAGATGATTTTATGTTTATATATTTAGTTTTTAGGTTTTATGGCGCTTCTGCTTTAAAAGTTGGTTGATTAATTAACATGCAGATATTTAAAGCACATGGTTCCTGTGCTTCCTGTTTGTGATCTGAAGAAGCTACTAGTTAGTGAAAGCGCTTATCGTGGTTTATCTGTGTAATAAACTGAATTATTTGTCTCAGAAGACCGGATTACTTGGATTTTTTACACATAGAAGGTTATTTCTCACTCTGTCAACGCTTGCTTGAGTTATTTATCCATTTACAAGTGGATAGTTAGTGTTGTATGTATAGTTTAGTGTAGGGTTAGGTGTAAGATTTTAGGTGTATGTGTTTGGATTGCTGTTTGTTTGGTTTGCTTGTGTTGTATGTATGTGTTTTGGAACAGAAAATATTTTCCCTAGGAAAAAATTTGCTGTTTTGTATGTTCGATGTTTTCAGCTTTCGCTGAATAGGGCTCGATATTAGAACATTTGAAGTTTTGAAACTTCGATGTTCTAATATAGACCCACGTATATACACATATAAAGATATTAGTACTTATGTATAAGAAGAGTATATATATATATATATATATATATATATATATATATATATATATATATATACACATAGAGAGAGAGAGGGTGCACAGCATATCAAACAATCATTATTCCTACATTTGCCACCTTTTAAAATGGCCAGCATTGGATTCATTCCTACAAATGAGAATTATTGCATGAAACATATACCCACACACAATGCAAAGGACATGCACGACACATAAGTTGGCATACACAGAAATGTGGAATAGCAAGATAAATCCAATAGGGCAGGTAAACGCTCAAGTTCACAGTAAAAAAGTTTAAAATCAATAGATAAAGCCAGGAACTGAGCGACAGTGAGGAAATCAAAAGATGAAAAAATTAATTAAAATCTCCACTTTTAATATAAAACATATAACAGGATAAGCGCTTTCGCAAGTTGCTTCATCAGATCCATACAAAACCAAATGCTAATTACATACTTATATACCTAAAGGTAATGACTCATGCTCATAATTAATTAGCATGCAAGGTACTGCCCATAATTTTTAAAGCGATAAATGATATGTAAAACAATAAATAAAAATGCGTGTATAAAAAACTTCATCAAATGGCATTACTAAGAGATGAATTAAGGCTAGGCATCAAATTACAGACATATTGATCTAAATAAATAGTTGTATTAGAAATGCACAAAACTATATATATATTAAAAATGTAAATACATCAATGTGTAATATTTCATTTAACATTTCTGCGTTGTTTTAGTTTTGGCCTTATAGAGGCTCTCTCATTCAGGCCAAAACATTTATCAGCCCTTAATGAAATGATCCATTGCATTTCCTTACTTTCTGTGTAGGTTCTGATATCACCTCCCCTTACATTGGGAGAAATAGCTTCTAGCACCTTAAATAAAAAATAATGTTTGTTATTATATGATATAATATGATATAATATGTTTGGCTAGGGCATTATGCAGTGAACCTCTCTTCATATGGTAAATATGCTCCCTCATCCTATCTCTTAGGGGGCGGTTGGTCTTGCCTACATAGAATGACAGGCAGGATTGACAAGTGGCCAAATAAACCACATCTGATGTCATACAGTTGGCATCTGCTTGTATCATGAATACTTTCTGTAAGTCTGGTTGAAAAAACTGAGTGTTACTATCAATGAAATGGCAAAAATTACAATGCCTACATGGCTTAGTACATCCACCCTTGTTAATACTTTTTATAGTTTTGGGATAACAGAGCATCCTTTTTAAGTTATGCTTATTCCTATAAAGGAAAGTGGATGTCTCACCCACGATCCGTTTTAAGTCACTGTCAACATGTAGAATGCCCCAATGCCTATTAATGACTTCCTTAATTTTAAAGTGATCAGAAGAAAACTTGTGTTGAAAATCTAATGCTATGATTATTACAGTTGTTACCTAGAGGATTGTCAAATTCCCTAGGACCAAAATAAGGTGCTGCTCTAGTAGAACGCAGTTCATGTATATCATCCAGATGGGAGTTAATTTCAGTTTGAGTATAACCTCTGTTGACCAATCTATTTTTCAGGCTAGTTAACTCAGTTTCAAAGCCATCGTTCATAGGATTTAATCTTGAGGCCCTGATAGCCTGTCCTCTTATAATGTTTTTGAAAACATAAGGGGGATGCATACTGGATCTAGAAAGTAAGGTATTACTGTAACAAGCCTTATGATGTACACCTGTGTTGATTATGTCATTGGGTAATATCTCAATGAACAAATCTAAGAACTCTATCCTGCGTGAGGAATGTTGCATGGTAAACTTAAGGCAGGTCGTTAGGTTGTTCATCATGGAATACATGGATTCTAGTTGTTCAACAGAACCATCCCATAAAATGAAAAGGTCATCGACAAAATGTCGATAAAACACTACATGCTGCCTAAATATCTCCTCACGGAAAAGCACATGTTCTTCCCAGTATGCAAGAAACATATTTCCGTAGCTGTTGGCACATGGTGTGCCCATTGCTACGCCCTCCTTTTGTCTATAAACAGTGGTCATGAACATAAAGAAATTATTCTCTAAGACCAACTCCAGGAAATACACTATCAAATCTATTAAAACCATAGAATAATTACTATGTTCCTTTAAATATTCCGTTACATAAGTCAACCCTAGGTCATTGGGAATGACAGTGAACAAAGATTGTACATCTAAGGTGACAAATAAATAACCAGTAGTTGTACCAATATGCTTAGTACCATTCATAGAGGTAAATAAGAAATTGTTTAGAGTCTTTTAATACTTTAATGTTATCACACAAAACTTGTTTTAAGTGTTTTTCAATGAATACAGAGAGGTGCTCAGTTAGCCAGCCACGACCTGAGACTATGGGTCTCATCGGTGGATCAAGAGGGTCCTTATGTATTTGGGCAAGCCATTAGTAACCGGAATGACTGGATGTAGGATATTCAAATACTCATAGAGATTCTTATCTATTAGTTTACTTTTAAAGATATCATGCAAAGATTGTCTCACATAGTTAATCACTGTGCATACACTTTCTAGAGAGACAATTTCATAAGAATTATCTTGCAACATAGTAGTCATGCTATTAGTGTAATCAGACATGTTCAAGATAACTATTTTACTGTCTTTGTCGGCAGGTCTAATGATAATGCTAGAGTCATTCTGTAATTTATTCAAACAAAGGCTTTCTTTATATGAGAGATTATCTCTTGTTTTAAATATTTGTCTAGTATCTCTACCACCATAATAATTATACAATTCATCTTCTGTTAATTTAAGATAGGCTTCCAGAAGAGGGTGGTGGACTGGTGTAAAATCGCTTAAATTCTTAAAAACAAATTTATTATCGTGTAAAGCATTAATATTAGTATCCTTATAAAGGAACTTTAGCATGACATTTCTACAAAAGATTCTTAAATCAACAATAGTGTCAACTAGTTTGCTCTGATTTTTAGGAATAAAGTTCAGGCCTTTGCTCAAGAGCTGAATGTCCTCAGAGGTGAGTGTAATATCAGATAAATTGTAAACTAACACTTGTTGGTCCATATTTTTTTGAGAGTTTTTTGTGTTGCAAACTCCTCTGAGAGTTTCCTCTTCTGTCTCCCTCTGCTTAGGGTGCATCCTCTTTGCGGGCCTTTCTCCATTCGAACAGGCAAGGGAAAAGACAGAGCATTACTGAAGGACCTGTCCATGTAGGCCTCTCTGGGTCTAACAACAACCTCCCCATTAGTGTCAGTGGAAGTAGGTTTATTTTTAACAATATGTACTTCTGGGTATAGGTTCATATCAGTACCCATGCTGGGATGGACAATATGTATAACATCTACAGAGTCATTATGATTGTCCATGATATATTCAATTCCATGTAAATCACTAGTAACAACACTCCTGGTCTTACTCAGTACCCATATCAGTAATACTTGGATTAGAAGCGTCATTGTTGTTACAGGCTTTATCATTGTCATTTGTCCTAACATTATGTTTAAAGCCCGAAATGTCACCTTTCATACACTTTTCAATATGCGTCTTGTTCACTGTAACATTCCTATGACTTATATTTTCCAAGTCAGGTCGCTTATTTAAAGAGTTATTATCATTACTGTTGTAATTAATTGGTCGTTGAACCATTTCATTTTGTCCTTGGACATGCCTCGGCCACATAAAGACATGGCCTTGCTTAAAATTGCTGCTATCCCTAGTGACTTTGTGTCGTTTCTATTGCAACAGTTTGTGCTCAAAAGCAGAAACACTGTCCAACAGATTATCAAACGATAACAGACAATCCTATGGCCATCATGTGGATAGGCCCACAGTTGAGAGCTATGCAGACAGACTGCTTTCCATGCAAAACTAGCATGTAGACACAAACCCTGTAAAACCAGCAGTATTCAATGCATATAACAGCAATACTCACACTGTCCATAGGTCTGGAACCTTATACAAACATGTATTTGGCCTGTGTCCGCAAGTCCTGCTGTAAGTGGTATTGCTACCTACTGTCTGTAACACTGCTACCCACACACAGGAAGGATGTCTTCCATACAGGAAAGGTAAAAGGACAATGCCCACATGATGTAGTCATTTATAGTAGTGGGCTGCTATGACATTGGCTATTGGAAGTACTACACAGCTAGCTGCACACAATTAGCAAGTGGGGAACACCAATCGGTGCAAAGGCTATCACCTGATCATGAACATCATCTACAAAAGCCATACTGCAACCTTGATCCCTGTAGTGGAGAGAGAGAGAGAAAAAGAAACAAAAAAAAACAGCAAAACAGAAATAATAGTAAAAAACAAAAATAATGCTAAAAAGACAAAAACAAACAAGGGAGACATCCTGAAGTGCAATACAGAAAAGAGCATGCTAATAAAACAGGTATGTGAAACATGTCAGCCTGTAATTGAATGTAGTACTTGGTCTGTAATAATGGAACAGATGAATTTGAAAGCTTGATATGTGCCATCAAGACGTGCTGCAATGATGTCCTGCTGAACAACTGCTATGGACATAGCATCAGGCCCTGTGGGCAGTGGGCAATACCTGTCAACTGTGCGGATCTGCAGAATGGCAAGATGTAAGCCATCATAGTGTTTGTTTTGTTCCTCCAAACATGCATATTAGTCTGGCAAATAGCTGAAGGTGGAAGTAATGAAGTCATGATAGACAGATGAGTGTTAGACCCCACCACTTCCAGAACAGTCATGCTAATGTGAAATGTATCATGCACAAACTTCATAGGTTTGTAATAGGTCTATCTACGATCTGTCACTGTATAGCCCCCCGTAATGTTAGGCTGTGTCCATATGTGATGCTCTGTTTTGTATCAAGGCAGAACAGCGCAGCAGTTGAGGAAGGAGGTTCAGAGTGTGGACCTGATGTCTGGAGGCACTCTAGACATATATATATATATATATATATATATATATATATATATATAGACATGTATGTCCATATATATACACACACACACACACACACACACACACACACACATATATATATATATATATATATATATATATATATATATATATACATACACACACACACACACACACACACACACACACGTGTATGTGTACATATATATATATATATATATATATATATATATATATATATATATATATATATATATATATATATATATATATGTTTGTCTTTTTGGCTTTTCCCAGTTAGGGGTCGCCACAGCGGAACTCCGGTCTGCTAATGATTGGCAGTAGATTTTCACAAATGCAGAGGTGCCAGCTCAACGTTCAACCTTCAACGAAGTAGCACCCATTTATGCATGTCTTTCGAACGCCCACCCAATTGCGGGGAGGACATGCAGACTCCAGACAGAAGGCACTCCCCGCACTCCAGCCGAGAATCGAATGGGAGAACCTCTTGCTGTGAGGAAACAACGCTACTGCTGCACCACCACGGATATATATATATATATATATATATATATATATGGGTTCCTATCGCATGATCGAAAATTGTAAACGGCGAACGCATGTTGAGCGAACCCGATTAGTCGAAACATCATGCGTAACATGGAAATTGCCATAAGGAATATTTTCCCTTTACTTCAATGCAGTGCGATCTCGGAGTAGCAATATTTAAGTAGTGGGGGTGCTGCCTACAGCATTTAGGTAAGTATAGTTTTTTTATTTTTATTTTTTTATTATATTTTTGAAATTGGTGTCGACCATATGGTGTTTGATGTTTGAAACTTTTGAAAATATAACATAGATCCTATATATATATATATATATATATATATATATATATACATATATATATATATATATATACATACATTTCTCCTACTGTTGAATGACTGTGCTGCATGATATGTTTGAGAACACATTACACATATCTGCAGCTCAGATGGCTTACTGGTAAATTGATATGGCTATGGTGTGCAGGGTCCTGGGTTACACACTTGCAAGGGCTAATAATATATTTGCTGGCCAGAACAAGGGCTGTTGGATACAGAGTGATTAATCCACCTGTAAACAGTTGTACGTGGGTGCAAATGGACAGTTATGTATGGTGTGACATTTGTGTTGGTAACAGATTGCCCTTTTTGTGTTAAGGTCAGAGTGGGATGTTAGGAAAGGATAGTAGGTATATATGTGGGGAGGTAGGTTGGTTCAGAAGACAGATATGACAGACAAGACAGCATACAGGGGTGGTATATGACACATGTGGTGGGTAAACATCTCAGACAGGGGGGGGGGTTTCAAAATTGGAAGCCCATGAGCCCCCAAATGGAAACAGTGGGATTGAGGTCCCCACCCAGGGGCAGTCACCACTGCACTTTCACAGCCCTGAAGGTGGCTGTGTTGGTGGCTGAGCAGAAGGGTTAGGCTGGACATCTACATGTGTCATGAGGGCCTCAAGGTGGTGTAGCAGATCCCACAATTCTCTGCAGAGCTCCCTACACACCAGACTATGGACCAAACTTCAGGTTACAGGATCCTGTCTGCATGCTCTCCCTGGGAGGGGACAGGCCACATCCCCTGAGGTGGTTCCACCTGAAGGTAGTGCAGGGCCAGCAGATGATGAGGTCCCGAGTTGGGTCCCAGACATGCTGTTGTCTGGTGCCATGGCTACATGAGGTGGGAGAGGTGGTTCTGCTGGGAACAGTCTTCCCAAACGTGCTATTGTGTTGCGGTTTTAGAACATATGTGAGTAGTAATAGTCAAGACACTCCAACCCAAAACACCAGATTTGTAACAGTTGGATAGTAAATAGAACATGCATATATGGAACCACAGTGGCCATTACAATGGCATGCAGGTTACATTGTTAGCAACAGGCCACCAATGATAGTGTTTTGACATGGAACATGAATAGAATCACATTTCAATATTTGTTGCACAAAAGGATATATGTCCCAACAGTAGGTTTGGTGTAAACATACCCATTTATGTGTATGTTCAGATTAGTTATGCAGATATGGCAAGAGGGAGAGAGAGATGTCAATTAACAACTATTATATCCTTGCAGTATCAGGACCTCAGACCTTTTTAACTGTTTGTGTCTTGCAGGTATCATGTCAAGAGAGTGACTGCTGGCATTCAATCAACAAGAGAATAATATCCTCATCAACTTCATGGTACATCACCATGGAACCCTCTTTGTGATCTGCAGGAGAGGACTGCCCTGCAGAATGAGCTCATCCACAGGGTAAATGATGTCAGTCTGCATTACCGCAGTTATGAGCAGGTGTGACATTGTTGCAATGAACTCATCTGCCACGCCCGTCAGTGTGCTGCTGCAGTTAGGGGGGACCAGCTAGCCACAGGTGGGGTCATGCCATCCAGCCCCCAATGACACATGTGTAAGAGCTTCTCATCAGCCTTGGGGCACCCGCCTGCCAGCAAAGTCAAGAACCAGAAGATAGCATTGTGGAAGTGGGTGCTACCCACACAATGGATGAGGAGCATGCAGGTAAGGCTCCAGGGCACATTAGTAGACCACTGTTGCTTATCCATCCTCATCTGTAAAGCATCTTCATGCATATGTCAGATAACATAGTCAGTCGCTGCAGTGTAGTAATGAACAGATGTGAATAATCTGTAGTATTGTGGGTTTGTACTTGTTGATGTACTGAAATGCTGCTCCCACCTGTACCAATGCCACAGGTGTGGCTACTGACATCACATCTCTCACTCAACTATTTAGGTCCCTCTGATATACCTCCGGGGCAGCAATCTGTAACTGGTGAGTATGGAGGTCTTTTGTTGAGGTTTGACAATACACTGACCATGTTATGGCCATGGCATTTGCCATGCACATATTTTAACGGGTCTACTTCTAATGCCCGAACTGCCGATTCACCGACAGGGAAATGACCGACGCCAGAAACCCGACAACGCAGTTGACCGACACGCTCGAATCCCGACAGACGGAAGACCGACAAGGGGAATGTGTAAGCGCGACCTGGTAAGTATGCGATAGTGAGGGATGTAGGAGTAGGGAGCGGACAGGTAAGTGTTGAATACTCAGGGATGTAGGGTTAGGGTGTGTGATAGGTGAGTGTGCGGTAGTGTCGGAGCTTGGGGTTTGGGGTGTGTGAGTTAGGGTTAGGGTGCAGGTAGGGAGTGTGTGCGGTAGTGTCGGAGCTTGGGGTTTGGGGTGTGTAAGTGAGTTAGGGTTAGGGTGCAGGTAGGGAGTGTGCGGTAGTGTCGGAGCTTGGGGTTTGGGGTGTGTAAGTGAGTTAGGGTTAGGGTGCAGGTAGGGAGTGTGTGCGGTAGTGTCGGACCTTAGGGTTAGGGTTTGGGTTAGGGCTAGTGGATATGTGTTGTAGTGTACTGTGTTGTTGACGTGTAGTGTGTCGGTGTTATGGTGTTCGTGTTTCGTGTCGGGTTTGTGTGTTGTCGGGTTTCTGGCGTCGGTCATTTCCCTGTCGGTGAATCGGCAGTTCGGGCATTAGAAGTAGACCCATTTTAACACACCTACCCATAATGCATGCTGCACATGTTCACTTATTGTTGCTGTTAACTGCACTGCATCACAGTGGTCACCATGGTGGCATATCTGAAGGGTATGTAAGAGTCCTGCAGTATAACTAACAACCTGTGTGGACATAGATGAACATAATGGTGGGACAAATGGCCTACAGTAGGGACATGTCTGAAACATTACCCTTATACAGTGGCTACAACAGTGAGTGTATATGCCAGCATTACAATGGCAACTGTTACAGATCTACACAATGGCATATCACAATACCACATTCTACAACTTCTACAAGCTGTAATGTGATCCTAAAGTGACCAAACCAATGAATGTGTAAGATGGAATCCTATGTTAGGACAACAAATATGGGGAATACATACCTTAACAACAATGGAAACATATGTGTGCACACACTCCAAATAACATATTGTGGAAGCAGCTTTTGAGGTACTGCAGCATTCACTCGTCTTGAGTATGCACTTTCTATCAAGTATGGGTCTTCAATATACCACCAAGTAATGGTCTGCTGTCCAAGAAGTATGTCCATGACATTTTCCCACTCACCTGCAACAGAGGCAGCTGTGGCTTGCACAGATCTTACAAACCATGGAATGGATCCCATATCCAAAAGGTAGCACTCAGGCGTGGGAGACGTGGCTTTACCTTGCCATTTCATATACCATGGCAAACAGTGCAGACAAGCATGTATGTGACGAAGTATGGGACACCATTAGTGTAGAAAATAAACAGATGCCAATGCAAGACAGATGACAACATATGTTGCAAACTGGTCACGGAGGCTGCCCAGACACATGCAGCAACACTGAGGGACTTGCAGGAATGTCTAACAAGTACTGCCTGTGCAGTTCCTGTGTGGACAATTACCTGAACTCTGCATAAGTGTGGCCTATGGGTTAGAGTAATCATATGGAAGAGATGTTCTACAGGAGACATCATACAGGGCTCTCTACAGGTAGCATATACATAACATCAAGTCTCCTAAAGGCATGTGTTACAATGTGTAATGGTGTACCGAGACCAAGGCTGAAGCCTACAGACAGTATTAATAAAGATACATGTGATGCACAAACAACACTTCACTTTACCTCAGGCCCATCATCCCCATATGTACCTTGCTGGTCCCAGTGTACACCTGTAGTTTTGCTCTTCATTAGCAGGAACTAGGCCAGTAGACATGGTGTTCTAAATTTGGGAATCTGCAAAATGACACTCGTGTGGCACATAGTTGTCAATCATCTGCAAAAAGGCTGAGGATAGGGAAGGGTGTCATCCTGAAACACAACAGTGAATTGAAGCATACATCCAAAGATTGCTAAGAATGGCTGTATCTGAACACAGTCAAGGTCATGCATTGTGCCAGACATAACCCTGACTCCACAGTAATAGTGAAGGCACTGTGTGACTTCCAAGGACTGTGCACATGAGCTGACCTTGCAGTCTGGCAGAGCTGGGGGACATATGTAGGGCAGAGTGACCAAATAATGGCAAGTGAAGATAGACCATGCTGTGCTGGTATACACCTTCCAGGAACAGTGACTGCTGTAGTTCACTTACCAGGTGCTGCAACAAACCATCGTGTTAAGGGTGTGCACACTTATGCAACCCACATATTATATGCATCCCAATCAACATCTGCACAACTAACACATTTGTTTGATACTGCATTTGATTTCACAGGTCATATGTCACATATCAGGTGTGTGTAATGTTAACATATGCATTATTGTGGCCCTGTGGCATATCAGGGAAGACAGTGGCATGTCAATAAGGGTGTGTACACTCCTCATAGCCACAGTAAGCTTTGTAGGTTGTCAGTATAATTGGATATTATTGTTCATACATGCACTGCTGATGATGAGATCTGCAAATCGGAAATCAGGCATTCACTACTGACATCTGTCCTCATATCAACCCAGGTATGTGTAAGAAAAACACATAAGGGCTGTGAGCAAAAGAGAAAACATAACTGCCACACATATACACATTCAGCAATGGTGTGTACAAGTGTGAGGTATGTAGCACAGTACATGGCAGGGTGCTGAACAGGTGCACAGCAATACTGTGTACATAGGTGCAGTGCGTTCCAGGGGAAGGGGCATCACCTACTAACACAACTCATCCATCACTAAGATGTATAATGTTCGTAACAGGGATTGAGTATAGCTGCAGTGCATGCTGTTGAGTGCCATATGTCATGCATGTTTACAGTTGGGTAATGAGAGGTCAGTGTAATATATTTATGTCACCTCACCTGTAAGTGTGTGTGTGTGTGTGTGTGTGTGTGTGTGTGTGTGTGTGTGTGTGTGTGTGTGTGTGTGTGTGTGTGTGTGTGTATGTAGAGTTAAGCAATGATGTACAGGTCTTAAAGTACATTTTCTGTTTTCTTCTTGCAGGTGGCGAGGTGGGTAAGGGTCCCTCCTGCAGGCAAACTGATGTTAGTGTACATACAGACTCTGACAATGATGATAGGTATGTGAGGCACAGGCGGGGTTGTCAGGTTCTGAAGCTGTGTCATCAGTTGACATCTCACTGTTATTCACCCCATCCCCGCACACAGTCACATTGCCTATACATACCCCATCACCAGTGACCATAGAAGAGGGACAGCTGGCAGATGGTGGCATGGGACAGGGCAGTGTGGGGACTATGGCAAGTGTATCTGTACACAGCATCCATAGCCGGATGACCGGCAATGTACCACACAGGCTGATGCACAGGGGTGCTTGAAGGAGGGCTGCTGGACATCATGCCCCTAGCAGAAGTGCCACAGCAGGTGTCACCAGACACATGTTTTGGGCCATCATGGAGGCACAGGCATGTATGGAACGTTGTACCAGACAGGATCTGAGGCTCCAGAGGGCTACTCATTCTGCTGTTATTGACAATATCCGTGATCTTGCAGGTACCCACTGTTATTTTGCAGAGGTTCTGGATAGACAGTTGGATGAGATGGTGGGAATCCTTGATCATGCAATGTCCGTATTAGAGCATATGGTGGGAGTAGGGTGACAGCCACATGGACTTAGTTCAGCAACACCAACAGCTTGAGGTCTACGTGGACATGCAACAAATCAGAGCTGCTCTCGTAATGGCAGTACCAGCAACAGCACTGCATGGGGGGTGCTGTCCACACAACAACACAGCAGGCTACGTGCACATGGCCCTGGCTGGTCCCAACAGAGACCCGGATCCAGCAGACATTTGTCATCATCAGGGGAGAGTAGTATATCTGGCCTTGTACCTGGTAGTGCCCTTGGAACCCCTGGCAGACACAGTTCTTGTGTCCGTGGCCGGAGATGGTGAACTGCACACCCTGCCATGTACGGTCTGCAGCTGTTCAACAAACCCCTGTATAGAGCAGCCACATGGCCAAACTGTGAGCATACATACATACACACACACACACACACACACACACACACACACACACATCACCAACACAGCTAGGGCACCTCCATACCTACACACACCTCATTTGCACAGCCCAATTAATAATGAAACCTCCTAACATACACACACACACACACACACACACACACACACACACACACACACACACACACACGACATCAACCAAATGGCTCAGCCTAAGGTCTCTGGCAAATCCACAACACACCCTGTACATATGATGATACCTGTGCCACATCCCTGTCATCCATACCATCGATGCAGTGACAGGCTAATATGGTTCTGATGCACAGGGTGAATGTACTAAGGAGTAGCAATGTAATGCTGTGTAACATGTTTTCAGCTGGAAAGTTTAATGCTTACATATTAGGATGTGTAGCTGTCCAGTCATGATGCATTATAGCTGTTATTAACACTGACTGATAGCGGTCTCCATAATGTATTCAGTTTGTGTTGTAGGTGTCTATGTGTCAGCAGGATGTTGGTCTGCTGTTGTTTCCTACAAGGGGTATGGCACTGTGGTGACACACTGACTGTGTCACATCCTGGGTACAGCCGAACACAAGTAACAGGTCTGTATAAGAGTTACTGCATATGCCACATGGCTGATAGGTCTGAGGGGTGTATACAGGTGAGTGCATGGTCACTGATATCAGCAGCCCTTCTACAGTGGACAATGGTAAGTGTACTGGGTGGCACACACCACATGTTTGTGTATAACACACACACACACACACACACACACACACACACACACACACACACACACACACACACACACACACACACACACACACAGAGGCTTTGGTGTTGATGCAATATGCAGAGAATACTGTACACATGGATGTACTTAATTTTGCAGTGAACCCATTTTAGCCTATATAATTCCACCAAGACATAATAGGCAAAACATCACATCAGTAAATAATCAGTCTATTACTTTAATGTCATTGACAATGGTACTGGCAGGGTATACATCCCCTTCCCAAATGTAGTGTAATCCCAGCATTGGTAAACATAGGTGTGCTAGTGTTGGTGGCACAGCCTACACTTTGGAGGGTGTGGAATGGTGTACAGCAACACATAGCGTGAGTGATGACTACTTAACCTGTTAACATACACTGTACAGTATTACAGCAGACTAAGCATGAGGATACACACAATAATAACCCCAATGAGGGTGGCTCTGTCCACATCAACAGCCAACTATATATACCAACTCCGGTATCACTGCACAGCTATACAATGGGGAAGAGGACATTTACACATTTACTACTAGTTCTGATGGAATGAATTTCCATGACATGATTCCTTTGAAACGTTACCATTTGCCAATCAGTTCTTGGGCAGATGACCTTCTGGGATATGTGTATTCTGCAAACTGAAGTAGATCCCTTCACATACACACACACTTACTTGGCAACACTGAGAGTAGAACCCCTACCTAGGTACTTATTGCTACTAATGTGCTTGGCCTTAATTGCACACACCACACAGCTTGTAGGATAAGGTGTATCCGAGTCTCTTGTTAAGTGAGGAACATCACCAGGACTTGTACAGTATGGTAATGGGGGATGTACTGGGTGTTAATGGACAATATATAGTATGCCATACTGTCATATACACATTGACAAACACATAACAGTCATAGACACATCTGAGAGACCTGGGTTTATCAGTGCTAACTACCTTGTCAGTGAGTCCATTCTGTTACAGATAATTTGCACACAGCACATGCAACATTGGGCTGGATAGTGTACTCAGTTACCTGTATGGATGATGGTGACAGCGGTCCTCATACAGTGGACCTTGGAACATATACTGGGGGTACCATGGTGTAAAGACAGTACACCCAGCACCAACACTGAATATTTTACTCACTGAAACCCATGATCATACTCTGACATACCCACAATCACACACTGACCAGGAGTGCAATACAACCCCTTGTCTATCTCATCAGTGCTACTACAGGGATATGCATTTATTGCACATGCCACAGGGATAGTAGGGTGATGGTTTGTCATGGTTCTCCTAATGTCAGCAACATCACTATTCCTTATACTGTATGGCCAGGTATATTGTATTTGGAGAATGTGGCCTCAGAATGCTGTATCCTACAAATGTACACACTTGCACACATAAACACACTTGCCAGGACTCAGAGGGTAACCCATGCCTATCTAGCAGTTTGTACAACAGTGTTGTGTTGGTACTGCAAGCTCCAGGAAGCCCATAGAGTGAAGAGTATAACAAGGTGCACTTAATGTTAATTACAACAGCAGCCATTGCTAACTATGGCAATGGGGGGTGTAGTGCGTGAGAAGGTCCTCAGGGTATTATCAACTGCAGGTTTACAAACACACAGACACTGTTATTCTCAGCAATGCACACTGGCACATTTGTCAGTACTGGGGTCCATAGGTACAGGTGTGCCTAGGTGTGTACCAGGATATTGTCCATGGAGAGATGAGAAGAGTAGGGGATGTAGGTACAGTGGTATCATGCCACCTGACATTTGTCAGCAGGCCATCTATCAACTGATGCCATGTGAGTGATCCTCAGGGTAACAGTTACATGCAACATCCAATCATCTGGTTGTCTCTTGCAGAGGGCCAGTGAAGTGCTCCAACTGACATGTATGCAACATATATTACATAACATGACCAGTGTCTGGGTTGGAGACTTGTACCCAAGCATGTTCTGTTGACTGTGGTAGTCTAGGTGAGGTATCCATGGCATGTGGTGCATACAGGGTGGGGTTTCCTATATGTGGCATTCATAACACAGATGGGCAGACATGTCAGTGTCAGTCAAGCATAGATTGCCTATGAGCAGCCCAGATGGACACCTGACATCTGCACATCTGTACAGAGGACAGATAGAAATCAGCTAGCCAACAGGTTATGCATTAGGATTAATGTTTTGACTGATAGATATCTGACACTGATAGGTATGCTATTACTACATAACAGCAGCCCTCAGTGACATGTCCTATACACATAGTAGTACACAGTTAATATCCACATATCAGATCAGTATTTGGTTTCTGTGTTCCTCCATTTTCTTGTGTGGCCAGAGGTAGTTTCTTTACTCACCAGTGGGAGTGGGGAGTACTGAGCTGCTTGTTGTCCTCAGAGGAGTGGTTAGAAGCAGCAACTAGTAATTCGTTGGCCATTTTGGGTCATTTCCTGTTTTTCCAGCCCCCTGCCATAAAGCACGCGTTAGCGTGCTTTAGCGCGATTTAGCGCGATTTAGCGCGGAGCTGCTACCGTTGCACACTAGGGCAGCGCCGGTTAAGCAGATTTAAACTATTAGGGCTACCTAAAGTCCACTCTTCAAATTTTCCCTTAAAACTACCTTCCTCAAAGTATACTACTGTTCTATTTAGTGTATCCTACAACTATAAATTATCTCTACTTGACTCCCAAGTAGACTATTCTCTATCTATATAGCTAAGCACTTGCTCCTACAGTACTTATCACCTCGATACAGCACTCTTGTTATAGATAGTACCCCAAAAAAGCAAACCCCATTTCTCGGTCACCCACATACCCTAGAACCTTTTTTTTTAAGTTTTTCTGTCTATTCCTTCTAGCATGTCGAGGGATCAGTTGCTAATGTCCTCTCCTGCTCAGCTGGTGAACCTGGGAATATTGAGGCAATGTTACAATTGCCTCATGTACACAGACAACCCTCTCCTCCTCCCACAAAACACAAATACATGCGAGAGATGCAACTATACGGCCAAACTGGAGGCTGAGCTCTCTCAACATAGGACTGGCAAGACCAGACAGGAGGAGAAGGTAACCACACACACCATAGACCCAGTCTCACATAATACCATCACAACCTCAAATCATACACATAAACACACAAAGACATACTCGGAGGCTCTGATCAAAAATCTACCAAAACAGCAGAGGCCACCAAAGCAGACACCCAAACAACTACAACCTCAGAACACAACACCTGCAACACATAGACCACACAGTCAGAGTGTCAAGCAGTCACAGCCCCTAAGGCCAAACACAATGCCAGACACACTCGTCATTGGTGACTCCATAGTCAGACACACTGACGTCCCGCTCACCAGACTGAGTAAGGAGAAGGTCACAGTAAGCTGCCTGTCAGGTGCTAGAATCCGCCACATAACGCATGCACTCAGGTCTCTCAACAGCAGGTATAAGTACGACTCAATCATTGTCCACGCTGGTGTTAACGACCTGAGACGTACCTCCTTGGACTACATGAAAAGAGACATAGAGGAGCTCTCTGATTATGTAGCCCAAGGTATGACCCTGACCTCTGAGCAGTGCAGTATCCAAATCCTACCACCACAAAATGATGCCACAATACAGAGATAAGATGATCCAGCTTTAACAATTGGCTTAAACTCTGGTGTCATTCTCTGGTGTCATTCAAAGGGGATCCAATGTCTGTCTGCCTGGGATGACATGCTGGACAAGCCACGCTGCTTGCGGGGACGGCTTGCACTTGTCACCCTGGGATTCCGGATTTTGGCAAAGGCTCTTGCCACCCCATAGTGCCTTTTTAGGCAAGGCTCAAATTCTAAACCTACCACCCTAGAACAAAACAAAGAAAAAAACTAATGCTGCTCAATGCCAGAAGTCTCAACCTCAAGACGAGGCCCTTCTCAGTATGGAGAACATCGATGTCTGTGCTGTGACAGAAACCTGGTTCAAGGCTCCTGAGAGCACCCCAGCACTATCAGGTTTTACCTCATATCATGCTCCGGCCCCAAAACCCGGACAATACCAAGAAAGGAGGAGGGTATCCATATTCATCAAGGACACCCACACCTCAAGATTGGTGGCATCGACGATGCATCGGAAACCATCCAGGTGCAATTAACCATAGGCAAGACTGCTCTGCAATTTGTAGCATGTTACAGGCCACCGCAAACTCAGGAACCTCATATGGCCTTCCTGAAAACACTGGAGGGAATAAATATATCTCCGAACACCATCATACTAGGTGACTTCAACTACCCTAATATAGACTGGGAACACTACTCAAGCCCAAACACTCTAGCCCAAAAGTTCCTGGAATTCATAAACTCAAATGCCATGGAACAACTAGTCACCATCCCCACAAGAGGAGAGAACATACTTGATCTCATCATCACGAACATGGGAGCACGATGTTCAATGCCAGAAGTATACCCGTCACTGGTGAGATCTGATCACAAACTAATCTCGCTGGAGGTCCTCATCCCGCCCCCACCCGAAATGAAAAAGACCACAGTAAAGAACTTCCCGAAAGCCGACTTCACACTTCTAAAGACTAGTGTGGTCTCCTTTAAGGCCCCTGAGCCGGCGGTAAACATTACTCAAACCGCTGAATCACTTACAAATGCCTTCTACCAGCACCTGCAGGGCTGCATGGATCAGGCAATCCCAAGCAAAACAAAGACTCTTTGTACCAAAGGCAAGCGTCCAGTCTGGTGGACCCCAGCCATAAACAAACTCTACAACAAAAGGAGAAAGCTACTACAAGATAGAGCAAAATCCTTAAAAGGTAAGACACCGCTGATCACTATAAGTAAAAAGCTAAGAGCTCTCATAAAATCATCCAAAGCTAATTTTGAGAAAAAAATAGTTAAGGACTCTAAAGACAACCATAAGGCATTCTTCAGCTATGTCAGAAACTTAGGAGGAAACTCCCAGATATGCTCAGAATTAGTTCAAAATGATGTAAAGATAACTGATCCTAAAGACATTGCCAACATACTGGCTGACAGGTTCAGTGCAAACTTCTCCCCCCTCCCCCCTAAAGGAGAGATATCTATACCAAATGATTGTAGCCCCCCCAAACATCTCTAACGCCCAGGTGATAACTGCTCTCTCCAAGGCAAAGAACACAGCATCCATGGGACCTGATGGTGTCCCCGGCTGTGTGCTCCATGAACTCAATGAGGAATTAAACCCACAGTTAGGACAGCTGTTTAATCTTAGACTCACCTCCGGATACGTACCCAGGGAGTGGCACACAGCGACTGTGGTCCCACTCCACAAAGGCAGTGCCTCCACCGACCCTGGAAATTACCGTCCCATTAGCTTGACAAGCCTTATCTGCAAAGCCATGGAGAGGATCATAATGGATCTCATAAATAAAGACATAGGGAATTTGCAGACTTTAGATCCAACCCAGTTTGGCTTTGTCAAAGGCCGATCATGCCTTTTAAACTTGGTTGACTTCTTCGAAACAGTCACCAAGGCCATTGACGAGGGAAAGGCAGTCCATACAGCCTACCTAGACCTGGCAAAGGCTTTCGATACAATACCTCACTCGGGTATCAGTGAACAACTCATCAACTTAAATGTAAACCCATACATTACAAGATGGGTTGCAAACTGGCTGAGTGACAGAACCCACAGGGTCAGAGTTGCTGGCGCCATGTCAGACTCAAAGCCTGTCACAAGTGGTGTCCCACAGGGCTCAGTCCTGGGCCCACTCTTGTTTGGCATCTACTTTTCTGAAGTACAAGCAAACACAGGAGGGTTATGGCTGACAAAGTTTGCAGATGACTGCAAACTGGGCGCCGAAGTTGAAAACACATCCGACACAGATATCCTTCAGAAGGGTCTCACAGAAACGGATAACTGGTGCCAGAGCCATGGCCTTAAGTTAAATGCCAAGAAATGCATAGTCATACCCTTTGGGAAAAATAAGGTTACCCCTAGCTACCATATAGGTGGCAATCCCCTGAACACAGAAGAAGTTATTAGGGACCTGGGAACCCAGGTTGACAGTAGCCTTTCATTCGACACTCATATTGCTGAAGTAGTTAGGAAGACCTTCTACATTGCCCACCTTATCATGAAGGGATTCACATGTAGATCAAGGGAAGTCATAGTCTCCCTATACTCATCACTCATCAGACCAATGATCGAGTACAATGCCCCATTCGGAATGTATCTGACCCGACACTTGCAGCAGCTGGAGAAGCCACAAAAGTTCCTCACCAAAAGGATAAAGGGTCTCAAAAATCTGTCTT